>NC_091337.1:31836054-31906054 GCF_038502225.1 Cherax quadricarinatus
TAGTGATTACTGTTGGGACCGGACCCCCACACGTCACCTTTCGGGGGGGGGGGAAGAAGGAGGGGAAGGGATAGCGGGAGCTAGACTGACCCTACCTTAACAAGCAGCCGGCAGTCAAACTATCACTTTCGGGGTGAGGGAAAAAGGCGGGAATAGCGGGAGCTTGACTTACCCTACCTTAACAAGTAGCCGGCAATGAAACTATTGTTACTATATACTACCTCACTACTCCTATCTATTGAACTTTTCCCTCACACTCCCCCATACCAAGACTTATAGTCAAGGAGTATAAGAAGAATAGGTGAGGAAAAAGTTCTAACATGTGGAAGTCGCGTAAGGCAACAAATCTTCTACTGACTGTCACGACTTAACCAGTCAGAGAAATAATTGGATGGACCATTGATATTCACAATATGGAACTTAAAAGCCTGGAGTGCCAATGTCCACCTCAAGAGGCGACTGTTGGTTCCCTTAAAAGTTTCTAGGTATATCAAAGGTTTGTGGTGAGTTTCTAAAATGAATTCTTTTCCCAGCAAATAAAATTTAAGTTTGGAGATTCCTCACACAAGGGCCAAACATTCCTTTTCTATTGTGGAGTATCTCGTTTCTGCAGGAAGGAGTTTCCAGCTTATGAAGCATACAGGGAAGGGAGTACCATCATGGTATTGTAGTAGCACCGCACCTAAGCCAGTATTGTAGGCATCAGTTCTTAAACAAAATGTTTTATTAATATCTGGAATCTAAAGGATAGGGTCTTTCTAAAAGATACTTTTAACCTCATTAAACTTTTCCCGAGCTACGTCAGAAAGTTCAAGAGGTTCCTTCACAGACTTTTTAAGGAAGTTGGATAAGATGCCTGTAAGATCAGTAAGGTTTGGGATAAACAGTGCATAAAAATTTACAGAACCAAGAAAGCTGCGCATGAGCTTCTTGGTTTTGGGGAATTTAAATTCTAATAAAGCTTTGATCTTACTGGGGAGAGGCTGCAGAGAGTTACTAGAAAGCATCAGTCCAAGATATCTAATCTTGTTATACCCAAGGAAGCATTTCTTCGGCTTGGCAGTGAGGCCATGTGAGCATAACCTACACAAAACTGATATTGATGTTTGGATATGTTCGCCCCACGTGGATGTCATTACGTAAATGTTATCAAAATAAACTGAAACATTTGGCATATTACCCAAGACCTTTCTCATCAGTCTCACGTAGGTAGCACAGGCAGTTACCAAACCAAAGGGCATAGTTCTATATTGCATCAGTCCTTGGTGTGTAGGAAAAGCGGTGTACTGCTTAGAAGAAGGATCTAACATTACTTGATGATATGCCTGTGCAATATCAATCTCTGAAAAGAAGGAAGCGTCATAAAATTTGTGAAGATCGCTATCTATTAAGGGCATAGGCTCAGCATCCCACCGAGTTATAGAATTAAAGCCTCTGAAGTCAATAGCAAGTCTATATGAATTATCCTCCTTCTTAACCATGACTACTGGTGAACAATATGAAGATACTGAAGGTTCAATGATCTTTAGTTTTAATAATTTGTCTACCTCTCGGTCAAATACATCCCTAAGGTGAAATGGAACTGGGTATAATTTTCGTTTGATAGGATTGTCTGTCACTAAGTCAATCTTATGGACTACCGTGGAGGTAACACCTGGAATATCAGTAAAGACGTCTGAAAAGTTACTCACACATTGAAGTAGTTCATGTCTCTTGTGGTCATCCAAAGATTCATTAATATTAATGTTGGTTGCGCCCGAGTGGTCAAGAGTCACCAAGTCATGTAGTTCTTCATCATAGTCTAAGTTAGAGGTGTCAATTACGCACACCTTACATTCTTCAGTTGTCTTATCAAGTTCGTGTGGAAAAACTAAGTCAAAGTTATTAATGCAGTTAACCGAATTTCTTCGATAATATTTCTTAAGGATGTTGATACGATAAAGCTTAGGTTTCCCCTTGACTTCTATGAGGTAGTCAACTTTCCCACAAATTTTTAATACTTTATATAGACCTTTCCATGCTACTAATAATTTATTTGACTTGATCGGCAAAAGTACAAGAACTTCATCCCCTACTTTAAAACTTCTCCTCTGACTTTTGGAATCAAAATAGGTTTTGTACTGGTTCATTGAGAAGCTTAGGTTTTTCGAAACTATGTCAGAGGTCTCCTCAAGTTTGGATCTAAGGTCAACGAGAAACTGGTAAGAAGACTGAACCTCAGCACTCACCTCCTCATTAGTCCATAAGTCATGAAGGATGGACAATGGGCCTCTGGTCTGTCTACCATAGAGAAGTTCAAAAGGTGAAAACCCCAAAGAGTCACTGGGAACTTCCCTCATGGCAAACAAAGCACAGGGTAGGTAACGATGCCACTCCTTAGGTTCAAGGGAGCAAAGTTTCCTTAAAATGGACTTGAGAATCGAAAGCTGGCGCTCAATCCTCCCATTACAGCTGGGATGATAGGGTGTGGTGAAGAGAGGCTTCACTCCCAGAAGTTGGTATAGATGTTGCATTAAGTCAGATGTGAATTGTGTCCCACGGTCAGACAAAATTTCTCTAGGGATGCCCACTCTGGAGAAGATAGACAAAAGGGCTTCAGCCACCTCTGTAGTGGTTATGGTCTTTAAGGGAACGGCTTCAGGGAAACTCGAAGCATAATCAACTAATGTTAATATATATCTATGTCCCCAGATGAAAGTGGAGATAAAGGAAAAACGATGTCAATAGCTACTCTTTCAAAAGGTACCGTAAAGACTGGCATTTTGACCATAGGTACTCGCCTGTACCTCGGGAGGATGACAGTTGGCAAACTTTGCACGATCTACAATAGGTAGTGACATCTGAGGACATTTTTGGCCAAAAATAGGTTTCCCTAATTTTATTTAAGGTTTTACGATGCGAGAAATGTTCGGCCACTGGCAGGTCATGAGCCATTTTAAGAACAGTCTCTCTGCATTGACTTGGAACAAGTAAGATGGAATAGTCTATCTCATCTGAATTTAATTTGAATACTGACTTGTACAAGATACCTTTTATATATTCAAATTTATATGAAAAGCTTTTCCTTTGGATAACTTGATTTTGTTTAGCAGCATTATGGCAATTCTGAAGAGAAGGGCAATTACGTTGTAAATTGACAAAGGAGTCCTTCGATATGTCTAAAGGCTTAAAGTCAGGGAAAATCAAAGGATGGACAGTAGGAGAATCCTGGGCTTTGGTCTGAGCCCTAGTCAAGACATTTATGGTATCGGAGGCGATATCTTCACTTTCATCTAACAAGTGAACCGGTGATCCAAATACCTCGCTTTCGAGAGTAGCATCACTGGTTTTTAATCCCACATGAATCTCACGAGACATTGTCTCATCTGAACTTTCGAGGGGCTTCTCTGACCCTACAGCAAGAGGATCTGAAAAGCTTATGTCCACCTTTTGGTGATGAAAGGTCAACCTCAGAAGGAAGAATGGCACCTTTTACATTACCTATTAGTACGGAGCAAGAAGTGATGGGAGCTAGTACGGCTTCAGACCAACCTGTGAACCATTTAGACCTAATGTAACAATGGATGGTAGGAAAAGTGTCTGTACGGCCCAAGTAGTCTGAAAGTATAGCAGAGGAATGAGTTTCTTTAAGGTTAGGGAACAGCTTATCAGAAATGACTATACATGTGCATCCAGTGTCTCGTAAAATGGTAGATACATTAAGTCCATTAACTGTTCCTGGACAGAAGGGTGCTTGGTCATTACAGTCTTTAAAACATCTTCCAACTTTTTGGACCTTCTTAGAAGGACAATCTGGACGTTTATGTCCCTTAACACCACACAAATGACAAACAGGAATAAAAGAAGTCATTTTACTTTCCACTAGAGGCTTTGATTTCTTAAGGTCTGATGAACCCTTGCCCTTAGGGTTCGATCCCTTTAGATCTTTATAGGAATTGTGAGCCTCAGCATACAGGTCAGCAGCCTCAGCAACTTCCTCAGCTTTAATCAGGTTACGTTCTCTGATGAATGTTCGTATCTGATGGGGAAGAGCTATCAGGAACTGGTCAGCAACCATGAAGTCTCTAAGAGATTCATAACTGTGATCAATTCCTGAACTCTCTATCCAAAAGTCGAACAAACGAAAGAGTGTTACCTGTAACTGCTGAAAGTTCTGGCCAGGCTGTAAGGTGGCATACCTGAAATCTTTCCTGTAAGAATTAGTGGTTTTTTGATATGCTTTAAGAATTGCCTTCTTCAGTAGGTTATAATTACATATGATATCCTGCGACAAAGTTGCATAGATATTCAAGGCTGTACCAGAAAATAACATTCCTAACCTGGTAGCCCAGGTGTCAGCAGGCCATTCACAGAGGGTAGCGGTATTTTCAAACCTGATAATGTATGAAGTTATGTCTTCCCCCTCTGTGAAGGGAGGTAAATTAGGTGTTGGAATATGTGCACTGACTGCACGTTGTTCCATTACTCCTTCCTCTAATTGTTGTTGTGTAAGAGTTAACTTTTTATTCTCTAATTCAAGGCGAGATTTTTCGAGCTCGCTATCCTTTTCTCTCTCTATTAACTCAAGTTCTCTAGCTTTTTCCTCAACTTCTCTATCCTTTGCCCTTTCCTCAAGTTCTCTTATTTTAGCCTGTTCCTCATGTATTTTAGCCTGTTCCTCACGTTCTCTAGCTCTTTCTTCACGATCAAGTCTATCATGCTCCTTTTTGTGTTCTCTTTCTCTTTCTAACTGTCTTTCTTGGATTTCTCTCTTAATTCTCTCTCTCTTCTTTTTCTCCTGTCAAGGTTCTCTTTCTCCTTTTTCTCTTCTCTTTCGATTCTCTCTCTCTCCTTTTTCTCTTCTCTTTCGATTCTCTATCTCTCCTTTTCTTCTTCTCTTTCCCTTTCTAACTGTCTCTCTTCTCTCTCAATTCTCTCTCTTTCAAGTCTTTTCTGGATCTTAGCATTAATGAAAGATTCTAAATTTTTCCCTGTTATTCCTAACTTACTTCCAGCATTCATCCAAAACTGGTATTCCTCCATGCTTGCAAGAATAACTTAAACTATCAGGGGAAATGAAACGGGTATTAAAGAAAATGGAGGGTTCAATTCCTGCTCCACTCAAACTGTAAATAAACCAGAGGGCTCGATCCCTGCTTCAATTAAACAATATATATTAATTAAAACAAAGGGTTCTATGCCGGCTCCGAGCAAACAGTAAGTAGAATGGGGTCACTTGACCATCCAATCTTCTCACCAACAAATCAAGAGTGTCCTATGACAGTTCCCTTGATATAATAAAGAGCTCAATGAAACAAATTGTCACTGGAAAATCTCGGGTCCCTAGAGTCTAATCCTCCAAAGTGTTTCAAGCTCACACAAAAATAGATGGCAGAATTAACTAGTATTCCTGCCTTGACTTGACTTACAATAAATTGAGACCATAACAATCACCAAATCTTTTAAATACCTGTACTGTAGTCCTACCATAGAGAATGATTAATCATGGCTGGTGGTAACCGTCTGTGGTATGAGGCGTTGAAGTTCCAATGGAAGATTCGAGATGGAGTTGAGTCTTGATTCAGTAGAGTTGATCCTGGCAAGGTCGCCACTTGTGAAGGCTTACTCAGCCCTGTAATAACTTCAGACAGTATTACTAAGGCTGGCTCCTCCTCAGGAAAATTAATGAATAGAAAAAGAAATAATAACAGACAAACATAAACTCTTTATTATATAGAAAATAGAAAATATAAAACACTTAAATATGAAATATTAATCCTACATTAAAGAAAATGAAAAATGAAAAATATAAATGATAACTGAATTCAACGCTAATATAAAACTTGGGTGTCTGGTGTTGGTGACACTGCTTGTTGAAATCGTAGCCGTTGCCGATGATGGGGGGGGGTCGCAGGTGTTGGTTACAACCCACTGGCTAGTTCTTCACAGTATAGCCTTGAGTATTCTATCCCGATGACAGGAAAGCAGGTTCTTTACCGCTGTAATGATGAGGGGTTATGTCCTGCAATTTCCCCAAAAAGGGGAAGTCTCAGGACGTTAGTCCATCTCCATCAGTTCTACTCGTTGATTGGCAGGTGACCCTCTCTGTCATCCAAGTTGGAAAGATAGACAGGTTACCCACTGCTTAAGAAATCACTCTCCATGATACGTACAATATCTAAAAGATGTGGCGATTATTACAACAGTCAACCTAGAGCAAAACTGAAAGGACTAAGTTTATTACTGGTCAAAAGTGAAGCTTTCAACCAATAAATCCACTAGAATACAAGGCAGGCATGTACTTACAGTAGTGTTGGGAGCTCTGAGTCTAGTGATTACTGTTTGGACCGGAGCCCCACACGTCACCTTTTGAGGGGGGGGGGGGGAAGAAGGAGGGGAAGGGATAGCAGGAGCTAGACTGACCCTACCTTAACAAGCAGCCGGCAGTCAAACTATCACTTTCGGGGTGGGGGAAAAAGGCGGGAATAACGGGAGCTTGACTTACCCTATCTTAACAAGTAGCCGGCAATGAAACTATTGTTACTATATACTCCCTCGCTACTCCTATCTATTGAACTTTTCCCTCACAGTGAACATAGACAACATGTGTATGGAAACACATCCAATGTTTCGAACACTTCGCTGGGAAGCGAGCCCAGACACTCACCGTATGAAGTGAGAGGTTTTGCCACCTGGTCACAGGGCACCGTAAAATTAAAGACATTAGTATACAAGGCGAACATCTGTGGCCCAGACTATTCAACATCTTACCAGAAGATATAAACACTGCTGGAATGACTGAAGTCTTGAAGAGGACAAGTAACGTCACCAGGGGCCTGATCAACCAGTTTGTGATAGGTTTGCCAGTGGACTGCCAGCAGTAACAGGCTGGTCTAACATACAAGTGCCAGACAAGCCTGGCTCCAGGCCAGGCTCCGGGACTACAAAAACTCTTGAAACTCATCAAAGATATATCAGAGACAGAGTAGAGGATGATTCAGAGATGAAAATCAGTCGCCTCCATAAATGCTGGCAGTGATGAGGGAACATCCTGACCAGTCGTGACAGGCAAGAATTTAAAGCTATTATTTACCTCTTCTCTGATAAATTAAATGCTAATTAGCGTAGATAAGTTATTGTTAATTCAACAGTCTATTTAGGAGTAAATTCTCACTGGTCGGCAGGAGAATTAATATAAGGAAGAATTTAAATACCAATATTGCGGCTAGAGCAAGTCCCAAATGGCTCAAACGTAATTAGAAATATATTTAAGAATTAGGTTTGCGTCCAAGACTTGGTAATAGTCTAGGACTGACTGATGGGTAGTCTGTAGAGTTATCTTCAGTCTGTCGGCTGTGTGATAGTAGTCTGTAGAGTTATCTTCAGTCTGTCGGCTGTGTGATAGTAGTCTGTAGAGTTATCTTCAGTCTGTCGGCTGTGTGATAGTAGTCTGTAGAGTTATCTTCAGTCTGTCGGCTGTGTGATAGTAGTCTGTAGAGTTATCTTCAGTCTGTCGGCTGTGTGATAGTAAGGCTGATATTTCGTCTTTTGATCCAGGTCGACTCGTCACCGTGAGACCAACGTCAGGAAACACTTGTTCTGTTTCCTGATATACCTAACCTAACCTAACCTAACCTAACCTGACATACCTTCCTAACCTAACCTAACCTAACCTAATCTAACCTAACCTAACTTGACATACCTTACCTAACCTAACCTAACCTAACCAAACCTTACCTAACCTAACTTAACCTAACCTAACCTAACCTAACTTAACCTAACCTAACCTAACCTAACCTAACCTAACCTAACCTAACCTTACCTAACCTAACCTAACCTAACCTAACCTAACCTAACCTAACCTTACCTAACCTAACCTTACCTAACCTAACCTAACCTAACCTAACCTAACCTAACCTTACCTAACCTAACCTAACCTAACCTAATCTAACCTAACCTTACCTAACCTTACCTAACCTAACCTAACCTAACCTTGTCATGTAGGGGGGTAATGGTTAGGGGAATAGAAGGAGTAAGAGGAGGGAGTCAGGTAGGTGACAGGCAGACGAAGTGGTAGGAGAGATGATTAGCGAAGGTTTGTAATGTGATGACAGGAGAGGTGAGCGGTAGGTAGGTAATGTGAGGTCACTGGTGATTACACCTTCACCTCTCATTACTCTACCCACCACTCCACACTACTCACCCTCTCACTACTTTAACTAAACATACATAAATGGAGAAATGAATAAATAACAGGGACAGTGAATATTACTATCCTACTCAAACACAGTTTATTATTAAGTCTTTGTACAATAATATATTTGGGAAAAGGAGTACATCATTGGGGTTTAGATAAATGGGGTGGTACACATAAGCAGTGAGACAGGGAACACAATTAACTTGACGAAAATGAATATAACTTACAATATAGTACAGAGGACAGTTCACTACAGGAACTAAGCCACAGGTCCCAAGACCTACACAGCACGAGTACTGCTCCAAGCCAGTACTCTGCCCAATGTCTCCAACAGTCTCTCCTCCCGAGACTCTCCAGCTCAGCACTGCTCCCAGGCCAGAGCTCTGCCTGAATCTTCTCTGCTCAGCTGTTCCTTGGGTTTATATGGTCGTCCAAGCACGCCCCACAATGAGGTGTGCACACGTGGTGTTGATCTGACGTCGAGGTCTGATGCCGTCCAGAACAAAAGACCTCAGTCTTAAGCCGAAAAGGCGTGGCTCTGACAGACATTTGCCAAGGCAAGGTGTGACCATATAATTGGTTAAATTAGGTCTCCCCAGAGACCTCACAAGCCCAGCTGAACTACATCACAACCTAACCTAACCTAACCTAACCTAACCTAACCTAACCTAACCTAACTTAACCTAACCTAACTTAACCTAACCTAACCTAACCTAACCTAACTTAACCTAACCTAACCTAACCTAACCTAACCTAACCTAAGCTAACCTAACCTTACCTAACCTAACCTAACCTAACCTAACCTAACCTAACCTAACCTAACCTGACTTACCTTACCTAACCTAACCTAACCTAACCTAACCTAACCTAACCTTACCTAACCTAACCTAACCTAACCAAGCCTAACCTAGCCTAACCTAACCTAACCTAACCTAACCTAACCTAACCTTACCTAACCTAACCAGCGACGGGCTGGAGTTTTGAGACTCTCTGACAGCGGGTTCAATCCCGGCCGGGGTATGGTTTGTTTGCAATCGTGTCATTACGATTTCGTGAGTCATGTTGACAGCAGTGAAGGGACTTGAGCTAGAGTTCGTCACGGCCACGATAGCTGGAGATTCGTCTGTAAAAACTTGCATTTGTGGTCACAGTGGTGCCTGTGCTAACCTTCCTATGGTGTAGAAATATACCTAGTTGGAAGAATCTTATTGTGGCTAGCTGGTCTAGTGGCTAACGCGACGGGCTGGAGTTTTGAGACTCTCTGACCGCGGGTTCAATCCCGGCCGGGGTATGGTTTGGTAACCTTACTAACCTAACCTTACCTAACCTAACCTAACCTAACCTAACCTAACATAAGAACATAGTAAAGAAGGAACACTGCAACAGGCCTACTGGCCTCTGCGAGGCAGGTCCAATTCTCCCACCGGCATAAGCCAATGCCTTGACCTAGTGAGGTCAGACACGTCACTTAGGTGAGTAGTACAAGCTAGTCAGGTCCAACTCACACCCACCCACACCCACTCATGTATTTATCCAACCTATTTTTAAAACTACACAACATCTTAGCTTCTATGACGGTACTCGGGAGTTTGTTCCACTCATCCACAACTCTATTACCAAACCAGTGCTTTCCTATATCCTTCCTGAATCTGAATTTTTCCAATTTAAAACCATTGCTGAGAGTCCTGTCTAGGCTAGATATTTTCAGCACGCTACTTACATCCCTATTATTAATTCCTGTTTTCCATTTATACACCTCAATCATATCCCCCCTAATTCTACGCCTTTCTAGAAAGTGCAGATTCAGAGCCCTCAGTCTATCCTCATAGGGAAGATTTCTGATACATGGGGTTATCTTTGTCATCCTCCTCTGTACGTTTTCCAGAGCATTTATATCCATTCTGTAATAAGGTGACCAGAAATGAGCAGCATAGTCTAAATGAGGCCTAACCAAGGATATACAGAGTTGAAGAACAACCTGAGGACTTCTATTATTTATACATCTTGATATGAAGCCAAAAATTCTGTTTGCTTTATTGCCAATACTTATGGACTGTTGTCTTGGTTTTAGATTACTACTAGCCAGAACTCCTAAATCTTTTTCCCAATCCGTAATATTAAGATCTACATTATTTAGTTTATATGTGGCATGGTGATTTACCGGTCCAACATTTAGAACTTTGCATTTGTCAATATTAAACTGCATCTGCCACTTCTCCGACCATTGCATCAGTCTATTCAAATCATCCTGGAGTGCTCTAGTGTCCTCATTAGAATGAATTGGACGGCCTATTTTGGTGTCATCAGCAAATTTGCTTATGTCGCTATTTATTCCCTCATCTATGTCGTTTATGTAGATTGTGAACAACAAGGGGCCCAACACTGACCCCTAAGAAACACCGCTTGTGACGTGCCCCCATTCTGATTTCTCCCCATTTATGCAAACTCTCTGCTGCCTATTTGTCAGCCATGCCTCTACCCAGGAAAAAATTTCTCCTCCTATTCCGTGTGCCTTAAGTTTCCTCAGTAACCTCTGATGTGGGACTCTATCGAAAGCCTTACTGAAGTCCATATGCACAATATCATATTCATTACCATGATCTTCCTCCTCAAACACCTTAGTGGAAAAAGCTAATAAATTCGTAAGACAGGAACGCCCCTTTGTAAAACCGTGTTGAGATTCATTAATCAATCTGTGCTTCGGCAATTATTGATTCCATAAATTTTCCCACTATTGAGGTAAGGCTTATTGGTCCATACACAAACAACCCGCAAGTAGAAGAGAGGAGCTTACAACGACGTTTCAATCACACTAATAAAAAGAAGAGCAGGATGGGTATATATAGGCAGGAGGTGGTGGTAGTAGTAGTAGTAGTAGTAGTAGTAGTGGTAGTAGTGGAGGTGGAAGGTATTAGTAGTGGGGGAGGTAGTAAGAGTAGGAGGGGTAAATCAAATACTAAGAAAGACGAGCACTGCAAGAGAGCTAGGTGCCCAGAGAGGGTAAGAGCAAGAACACAGAGGGGAGGACAAAAACAAATAAATAAATAAATAAAGAAGTAACAATAAATAACAAAAAAAGGCACAATACCGTGACTGGAATGATACACAAATAACCCGCACATAGAAGAGAGGAGCTTACGACGACGTTTCGGTCTGACTTGGACAATTTACAAAGTCACACTAATCAGAAGTGGAGCAGGACGGCTATATATAGGCAGGAAGAGGTAGTGGTGGTGGTAGTAGTAGTAGTAGTGGTAGTAGTGGGGAACTAAGGAGGAGGAGTCAGTCAAATATAAAGAAAGGGGAGCACTGCAAGGGAGCTAGGTGCCCACAGAGGGAGAGCAAGTGCACAGAGGTGGGGGGAAGAGAAAGTGATGAAATAAATAATGAAGGAACAGAAACATGTGACAGAAGAAAGACAAAAAAATGAAAGAGGAAAGGGGAAAAGGGAGAAGAAGAAAAAATGAGGAATCAGGTTAAGTCACGGGTGTTCTGAAGTTCAGAGCATTTTACAATGTAGTGGGAGAGGAAGGCATCTACAGAGACGAAGCCAGGACTAAGATCCATACAAGGAAAGTTGTGTATTAGAGAGGATTTAATAAGACGGCGACTGTTAAAGTTGGAAGTAGGGAAGACAGTTTTAGCAGAAGACCAGTCTATAGGATGGCTGTGATCTCTGGCATGACAGAAAAGAGCATTGTTAGTGTCGGCAAGCCTAACACTATTTTTGTGCTCACTAAGTCTGTCAGAAAGAGATCGGCCAGTTTCTCCAAAGTATTGAGGAGGACAGGAGGAGCAAGAAATAGATTAGACACCAGGAACATCTGTAGAGGGAGGAGAGGTATGAACGAGATTAGTGCGAAGAGTGTTATTCTGGCGGAAAGTAAGCTTGATGTCTAAGGGACGGAGAGAATTGTTGAGATTAGAAAGACCGGAAATGTAGGGAAGGCAGAGGACAGAAGAATTCCCAGGAGGAAAGAGTTTGGGAGAGAAGAAATTACGTTTAGCACGTGAGAGGGCAGAGTCTATGAAATGGGAAGGGTAGCCAAGATGGGAAAACGAATTATGAAGAGTGGAAATTTCTGCTGGAAGGAACTGAGGATCACAGATGCGAAGTGCACGAAGAAAGAGGGAGATAAGAACACTTTTCTTGACAGGGGAAGCATGATAGGAAAAGTAGTGAATGTTCATGCCACTGTGCATAGGTTTTCGGTAAACGGAAAAGAAAAAAAACCTGTATATGAGTGATGGACATGGACATCAAGGAAATTAAGCAAGGAATTAGATTCCCATTCAGCTTTAAACTTAATGGAAGGGGCAAGATTATTAAGAGCTTCAAGAAAAGGTTGGAAGAGACTGGAGTCATGAGGCCACAGAGCAAAGATGTCATCCACACAGTGGAGCCAGAGTGAAGGTTGCACATCGATGGTAGGAAGAAGAACAGTCTCGAAGTATTCCATGTAAAGATTAGCAAGGATAGGAGAGAGAGGAGAGCCCATAGCGACACCGAAGGTTTGAGAATAATATTTCCCTTGGAAGGAAAAGGAATTAGAGTCCACACAGAGGCGGATAAGATCAAGAAAGACTTCAATAGGTATAGGAAGATGTAAAACCCTTCAAGGGCATTCACTTTAAGGAAATCAAGGACATTGTCGAGAGGGACATTGGTGAAGAGGGACTCAACGTCAAGACTAAGCATCTTACAGGTTGGGAGAGAGCGAACCCGTTCAATGAAGTCTTGAGAGTGACGGAGGTGGGCAGGAGAAAAAGTACCAAGAAAGGGAGTGAGGGTTTTGGCCAACCAAGAAGCAAGGGAATAAGAGACAGAACCTCTAGAGGATATGATAGGACGAAGAGGAATATCAGGTTTATGAGTTTTGGGAAGGCCATAGAAATAGGGAAGAGAGGGACAGATGACACGAAACCATTGAACAAGGTCAAAGGAGGACAGAGGTCGGAGAGAGTCCTTAGTTCCTTGTTGAAAGTTCTCTTGATGCGATGAAAAGGGTTGGAAACGAGAGGAGTGTAGGTACGTGAGTCAGAGAGCAAGACATCAGCTTTACTGAGGTAATCCTCGCGATCAAGGGTAACTACCGAATTACCTTTGTCAGAAGACAGTATGACAATGTTAGTGTTAGATTTAAGAGAAGAAAGGGAAAGTTGGTAATGGCGCAGAAGGTGGTGATTCTTGGAAAACAGACTAACAAGTGCAGGAAGGAGAGTGCCACGAAAAGTGGACAAGTCAGGAAGATTACGGGAGCGAGACTGACGAAAGGAATCAAAAGAGGCAATCAGGGCAATACCAGCACAAGAAGTAGGCGAAGTGGCAAAGGAAAGGCCAAAACAAAGAAGTTCAATCTCATACTGAGAGAGTGAGACAGAAGACAGGTTAGTAACACAGTCAGTGAGGGAGAATTTAGACCAAGGGCTGGCTGAGATGAGACGTTGAAGTTTATTCTGTAGTTTAGAAGAATGAATTTGTGTATTCAGGCGAGCAGTTTCATAGGCAATGGTAGAGAGAATGTTACAGAGATCTTGTGGTAGAGCTGCAAAGAGAGCACGTTCACACTGACGGAAAGTAAAGAAGGCATCTTCAACCTGTGACTTAATAGAAAGAATGAGCTGTTGAAGTAGGAGACGGGCATGATCAGGAAAGGGAGTGCCCAGTGGGTTGGGTTTCAGGAAATGGAAGATGGAAGGTGGCAGAACTTGTTCAGCAAAACAGTCACGTAGGAAGCGAAGCTGATTCTTACGACGCCGGGTAGCAATAAGAGCAGCCTCATAAGATCGAAAGAGGGGTTTAAAAGAGGGAAGAACATTAAAAAAGTTGGAGAGAATATGACGCTTAACTGCGGGGTCCATAAATAACAAAAAGGCACAATACCGTGACTGGAACGATACACAAACAACCCGCACATAGAAGAGAGGAGCTTACGACGACGTTTCGGTCCGACTTCGACCATTTACAAAGTCACACTAATCAGAAGTGAGGCAGGACGGCTATATATAAGCAGGAAGAGGTAGTGGTGGTGGTAGTAGTAGTAGTCGTAGTAGTGGTGGTAGTAGTAGTAGCAGTAGTAGTAGTAGTAGTGGTAGTAGTGGGGAACTAAGGAGGAGAAACCAGTCAAATATAAAGAAAGGGGAGCACTGCAAGGGAGCTAGGTGTCCACAGAGGGAGAGCAAGTGCACAGAGGTGGGGGGAAGGGGAAGTGATGAAATAAATAATGAAGGAACAGAAACATGTGACAGAAGAAAGACAAAAAAAGGAAAGAGGAAAAGGGAAGAGGGAGAAGAAGAAAAAATGAGGAATCAGGTTATGTCACGGGTGTTCTGAAGTTTGGAGCATTTTACAATGTAGTGGGAGAGGAAGGCATCTACAGAGACGAAGCCAGGACTAAGATTCATACAAGGAAAGTTGTGTATTAGAGAGGATTCAACAAGACGGCGACTGTTAAAGTTGGAAGTAGGGAAGACAGTTTTAGCAGAAGACCAGTCTATAGGATGGCTGTGATCTTTGACGTGACAGAAAAGAGCATTGTTAGTGTCGGCAAGCCTAACACTATTTTTGTGCTCACTAAGTCTCTCCGACCTCTGTCCTCCTGACTCTGACCTTGTTCAACAGTTTCATGTCATCTGTCCCTCTCTTCCCTATTTCGATGGCCTTCACAAAACTCATAAACCTGATATTCCTCTTCGTCCTATCATATCCTCTAGAGGTTCTGTCTCTTATTCCCTTGCTTCTTGGTTGGCCAAAACCCTCACTCCCTTTCTTGGTACTTTTTCTCCTGCCCACCTCCGTCACTCTCAAGACTTCATTGAACGGGTTCGCTCTCTCCCAACCTGTAAGATGCTTAGTCTTGACGTTGAGTCCCTCTTCACCAATGTCCCTATTGATGATGTTATTGATTTCCTTAGAGTGAAGGCCCTTGAAGGGTTTCTACATCTTCCTATACCTGTTGAAGTCTTTCTTGATCTTATCCGCCTCTGTGTGGACTCTAATTCCTTTTCCTTCCAAGGGAAATATTATTCTCAAACCTTCGGTGTCGCTATGGGCTCTCCTCTCTCTCCTGTCCTTGCTAATCTTTACATGGAATACTTGGAGACTGTTCTTCCTACCCTCGATGTGCAACCTTCACTCTGGCTCCACTATGTGGATGACATCTTTGCTCTGTGGCCTCATGACTCCAATCTCTTCCAACCTTTTCTTGAAGCTCTTAATAATCTTGCCCCTTCCATTAAGTTTAAAGCTGAATGGGAATCTAATTCCTTGCTTAATTTCCTTGATGTCCATGTCCATCACTCAGATACAGGTTTTTCCTTTTCCGTTTACTGAAAACCTATGCACAGTGGCATGTACATTCACTACTTTTCCTATCATGCTTCCCCTGTCAAGAAAAGTGTTCTTATCTCCCTCTTTCTCCATGCACTCCGCATCTGTGATTCTCAGTTCCTTCCAGCAGAAATTTCCACTCTTCATAATTCGTTTTCCCGTCTTGGCTACCCTTCCCATTTCATAGACTCTGCCCTCTCACGTGCTAAACGTAATTTCTTCTCTCCCAAACTCTCTACTCCTGGGAACTCTTCTGTCCTCTGCATTCCCTACATTTCCGGTCTTTCTAATCTCAACAATTCTCTCTGTCCCTTAGACATCAAGCTTACTTTCCGCCAGACTAACACTCTTCGCACTAATCTTGTTCATACCTCTCCTCCCTCTACAGATGTTCCTGGTGTCTACTCTATTTCTTGCTCCTCCTGTCCTCTTCAATACTTTGGAGAAACTGGCCGGTCCCTTTCTGACAGACTTAGGGAGCACAAAAATAGTGTTAGGCTTGCCGACACTAACAATGCTCTTTTCTGTCACGTCAGAGATCACAGCCATCCTATAGACTGGTCTTCTGCTAAAACTGTCTTCCCTACTTCCAACTTTAACAGTCGCCGTCTTGTTAAATCCTCTCTAATACACAACTTTCCTTGTATGAACCTCAGCCCTGGCTTCGTCTCTGTAGATGCCTTCCTCTACCACTACATTGTAAAATGCTCCAAACTTCAGAACACCCGTTTACCTGGAGTTTACCTGGAGAGAGTTCCGGGGGTCAACGCCCCCGCGGCCCGGTCTGTGACCAGGCCTCCTGGTGGATCAGAGCCTGATCAACCAGGCTGTTACTGCTGGCTGCACGCAAACCTACGTACGAGCCACAGCCCGGCTGATCAGGAACCGACTTTAGGTGCTTGTCCAGTGCCAGCTTGAAGACTGCCAGGGGTCTGTTGGTAATCCCCCTTATGTATGCTGGGAGGCAGTTGAACAGTCTCGGGCCCCTGACACTTGTTGTATGGTCTCTTAACGTGCTAGTGACACCCCTGCTTTTCATTGGGGGGATGTTGCATCGTCTGCCAAGTCTTTTGCTTTCGTAGTGAGTGATTTTCGTGTGCAAGTTCGGTACTAGTCCCTCTAGGATTTTCCAGGTGTATATGATCATGTATCTCTCCCGCCTGCGTTCCAGGGAATACAGGTTTAGGAACCTCAAGCGCTCCCAGTAATTGAGGTGTTTTATCTCCGTTATGTGCGCCGTGAAGGTTCTCTGTACATTTTCTAGGTCAGCAATTTCACCTGCCTTGAAAGGTGCTGTTAGTGTGCAGCAATATTCCAGCCTAGATAGAACAAGTGACCTGAAGAGTGTCATCATGGGCTTGGCATCCCTCGTTTTGAAGGTTCTCATTATCCATCCTGTCATTTTTCTAGCAGATGCGATCGATGCAATGTTATGGTCCTTGAAGGTGAGATCCTCCGACATGATCACTCCCAGGTCTTTGACGTTGGTGTTTCGCTCTATTTTGTGGCCAGAATTTGTTTTGTACTCTGATGAAGATTTAATTTCCTCGTGTTTACCATATCTGAGTAATTGAAATTTCTCATCGTTGAACTTCATATTGTTTTCTGCAGCCCACTGAAAGATTTGGTTGATGTCCGCCTGGAGCCTTGCAGTGTCTGCAATGGAAGACACTGTCATGCAGATTCGGGTGTCATCTGCAAAGGAAGACACGGTGGTGTGGCTGACATCCTTGTCTATGTCAGATATGAGGATGAGGAACAAGATGGGAGCGAGTACTGTGCCTTGTGGAACAGAGCTTTTCACCGTGCCTGCCTCGGACTTTACTCTGTTGACTACTACTCTCTTTGTTCTGTTAGTGAGGAAATTATAGATCCATCGACCGACTTTTCCTGTTATTCCTTTAGCACGCATTTTGTGCGCTATTACGCCATGGTCACACTTGTCGAAGGCTTTTGCAAAGTCTGTATATATTACATCTGCATTCTTTTTGTCTTCTAGTGCATCTAGGACTTTGTCGTAGTGATCCAATAGTTGAGAGAGACAGGAGCGACCTGTTCTAAACCCATGTTGCCCTGGGTTGTGTAATTGATGGGTTTCTAGATGGGTGGTGATCTTGCTTCTTAGGACTCTTTCACAGATTTTTATGATATGGGATGTTAGTGCTATCGGTCTGTAGTTCTTTGCTGTTGCTTTACTGCCCCCTTTGTGGAGTGGGGCTATGTCTGTTGCTTTTAGTAACTGTGCGACGACCCCCGTGTCCATGCTCCCTCTCCATAGGATGGAAAAGGCTCGTGATAGGGGCTTCTTGCAGTTCTTGATGAACACAGAGTTCCATGAGTCTGGCCCTGGGGCAGAGTGCATGGGCATGTCATTTATCGCCTGTTCGAAGTCATTTGGCGTCAGGATAACATCAGATAGGCTTGTGTTAACCAAATTCTGTGGCTCTCTCATAAAAAATTAATTTTGAACTTCGACTCTCAGTCTGGTTAGTGGCTTGCTAAAAACTGAGTCATATTGGGACTTGAGTAGCTCACTCATTTCCTTGCTGTCATCTGTGTAGGACCCATCTTGTTTAAGTAAGGGCCCAATACTGGACGTTGTTCTCGACTTTGATTTGGCATAGGAGAAGAAATACTTTGGGTTTCTTTCGATTTCATTTATGGCTTTTAGTTCTTCCCGCGATTCCTGACTCCTATAAGATTCCTTTAGCTTAAGTTCGATGTTTGCTATTTCTCTGACCAGTGTCTCCCTACGCATTTCAGATAGATTGACCTCTTTTAGCCGCTCTGTTATTCTTTTCCGTCGCCTGTAAAGAGAGCGCCTGTCTCTTTCTATTTTACATCTACTCCTCCTTTTTCTTAGAGGAATAAGTCTTGTGCATACATCGAGTGCCACCAAGTTAATCTGTTCTAGGCATAAGTTGGGGTCTGTGTTGCTTAGTATATCTTCCCAGTTTATATCGGTTAGGACTTGGTTTACTTGGTCCCTCTTTATGTTTTTGTTATTGAAGTTGAATTTGGTGAATGCTCCCTCGTGACTAATCTCATTTTGTCGGTCTGGGGCTCTGCGTATACATGTCTGAACCTCAATTATGTTGTGATCTGAGTATATTGTTTTTGATATGGTGACATTTCTTATCAGATCATCATTGTTAGTGAAGATGAGGTCTAGTGTATTCTCCATTCTAGTAGGCTCTATTATTTGCTGGTTTAAATTGAATTTTGTGCAGAGATTTAAAAGCTCGTGTGAGTGTGAGTTTTCATCAGAGCTGCCTCCTGGTGTTATTACTGCAACAATATTATTTGCTATATTCCTCCATTTTAGGTGCCTTAAGTTGAAATCCCCCAGGAGCAAGATGTTGGGTGCAGGAGCTGGAAGATTTTCCAGACAGTGGTCAATTTTTAACAGCTGTTCCTGGAATTGCTGGGATGTTGCATCCGGAGGCTTGTAGACTACCACAATGACTAGGTTTTGGTTCTCGACCTTTACTACTAAAACTTCCACTACATCATTTGAGGCATTAAGCAGTTCTGTGCAAACAAGTGACTCTGCAATGTACAGGCCAACCCCTCCCCCCCTTTTGCCTGTTCACTCTGTCACATCTGTATGGGTTGTAACCTGGGATCCATATTTCGTTGTCTAAGTGATCCTTTATGTGGGCCTCAGCGAAAGCCGCGAACATTGCCTTTGCCTCTGCAAGCAGTCCACGGATGAAAGGTATTTTGTTGTTTGTTGCTGGCTTTAGACCCTGTATATTTGCAAAGAAGAATGTCATCGGGCTGGTGGTATTGTTGGTACTGGGGGGGGATTTTTTTTCCGGCATTAGTATCTGTATCTGTTGGTTTGGAGTGGAGGTCATCGACTGTGGTTCCACTCCAAGAATGACTGGATTTGGTGTACAATTTCTGCCATTTCCTGCCAGTTTTTTTTTTCCTTCCTGGCACTAAAAAACCTCTCCCTCTTGAGTGGCTGTGGCTACCCAGGTTTTCCCATGGCCTGGATGTTTTGTATCTTTTTGTCCCCTTTAGATGGTGTGCCTGGCAATTTAAGTTATAGCACAGTCTTTCCTGTACTGAAGAGGTACACATTTCAGGGTGAAAAAGCTTACAGGAAGGGAGTTTGCATTTTCCTGTTGTCATATGGGCACGGCATTTTCTAGGGTGGTCATAGTTGCACGTCCCATCTGTTTTTCCAGATTTCCCATGTCTGCAGATACCAAGTGCATAGTATGTGCACAGGCTTGGTTTCCATTTGCCTTGGGTTTCTGTGACTGTATTCCCTGTTGGTGCATGTTTACCTGTCTTATTCCTATCTTCCCTAGCACCAACAATGGAGCTCCCACCAGTTGTTTTTGGTAATATATCCTCACTATTGCTAGTGGAGTCCTCTTGTTTGCTATTTCCTGTTGTATTTCTTGTTTGCAATATTGGTTTTATCTTATCTTTGACTACACTTGTTTCTCCACTACGGCTCCTGTCCCCTATGAGGTCATTTATATGCATTCCTTCCTGCGTATAATTCCCGACTACCTGGAAAAAATCTCCAGTTTCACCATTACTGTCTCCCAGGACAGCACCTCCAGCTTCACCATTACTGTGTCCCAGGACAGCACCTCCAGCTTCACCATTACTGTCTCCCAGGACAGCATCTCCAACTTCACCATTACTGTCTCCCAGCACAGCATCTCCAGCTTCCCCATTACTGTCTCCCAGGACAGCACCTCCAGCTTCACCATTACTGTCTCCCAGGACAGCACCTCCAGCTTCACCATTACTGTCTCCCAGGACAGCACCTCCAGCTTCACCATTACTGTCTCCCAGGACAGCACCTCCAGCTTCACCATTACTGTCTCCCAGGACAGCACTATCAGCCCCACATTTACTGCCTACCAGGACATCACCTCCAGCCTTACAGTTTCTGACTACATGGCCAGTATCAAGGGCAGTACCATTCAGCCCAGACTTTTCATGTTCCCATCTGTTGTAGAAAGCTTCCAGGTTGTCTATGAAAGCAGCTTTGATGTTATCCTCTTTTAATACCCTTGTGATTTTAGTCCACAGATTTATCTCCTTTGAGCATACCCAAAAACACTTCCCTGTTTTAATACTGCTTGTAGCTAGTTCTTGGATATCTGCACAAGGGGCGTGACACCAATTTCCACAAAAATGACAATTTATCCATGTGGAAGCCCGTTTGTTTGATTTATTGCAGACTACACACAGCTTCATAATGATTTGAATGGTTGATTTACTGTAATTCTACTAGCAACCTCTTGAATACTCTATTAATAACCTCTTTAAGTAAAGCTCTAGCTATCTGTATTTCTATTTCTAACTGTACTTTTATATCAGGACAGCTTACCTGAGTATGCTCCTGGAGTTTGTTTTATATTTATTGTTTGTGTTTATAAGGGCGCCTACAACCCCATCCGTTTACAGTCTGCTTTATTGTTCAACGAATCCGTTTGAAACCGGCCAAGGGTTCGACCAGTCGAGGGTTCGGTCCAGTCGAGGGTTCGGAGCCAGGCTGATCTGATCAGTGGGTCACTTATTTAAAACATACTGGTCGGTGATTTGGGCTAACACATGAAGGATCTACTGGAAAATTCTACCCGAGTAATATGTTATTTGATTGATACAAAAGTATAACTTGCTTGTTGAAGAAACCGGTGACTGCTGGCAACTCCTACAGTGACGAACGGTCGAGCCTCAACCCTTGTTTATCAATCGCTGTATCTAGCTTTTCTAGTTTTTCTTTTTGGCCTCCACCACAATAAATGCTATATTATCACTATAGTTGACTGGTGGAAATTTTGGAGGAGGGCCGCTTTTTCTGTGGTAATAATTGCTTCTCGTTGTGTATATTGCGACCGCTGGTAACTACAGGTTATATGAAATTCACAGTAACGTCTGGTATTTCAAGAAAAAGAAACTAATGAAAGTCACTCCACTCCACTACGTACCATTATAATACTGGTTAGTTGCTACTACAGCACTGTATTCTGCTATTCACTGGTATCACTAGATTATATGCGAGTACACTAGCAAGCCAGGAAGATTATTATAAACAGCTGACCTGTGGTAAGTTTCTGGCGACTTCTGGCACCTGCCTCTATAGGCTTATCACTTCATTTACAAATTCACCTGTTTTCAAATGATACTTTAGCCTTTATCATCTATATACTAGGGAGCCACTGTAGTATACACTATAACACTATGTATACACAATGCTATCAGGGAGACTTTCTTTCCTCTGACAAGAAAAGTTCAATTATTATTATTTTTTCACACGGCACCCAGGCCTATGATTCCCCTCTGGTAGTAAACTCTGCTAGGTAGTGCACACTAATTCTCCTTTTTTGACTCAGTATATAATGTTTGCATAAATGGGGAGAAATCAGAGTGGGGAAGCGTCACGAGCGGTGTTCCACAGGGGTCAGTGTTGGGCCCCCTGCTGTTCACAATCTACATAAACGACATAGATGAGGGCATAAAGAGTGACATCGGCAAGTTTGCCGATGACACCAAAATAGGCCGTCCAATTCATTCTGACGAGGACATTCGAGCACTCCAGGAAGATTTGAATAGACTGATGCAGTGGTCGGAGAAGTGGCAGATGCAGTTTAATATAGACAAATGCAAAGTTCTAAATGTTGGACAGGACAATAACCATGCCACATATAAACTAAATAATGTAGATCTTAATATTACGGATTGCGAAAAAGATTTAGGAGTTCTGGTTAGCAGTAATCTGAAACCAAGACAACAGTGCATAGGTGTTCGCAATAAAGCTAATAGAATCCTTGGCTTCATATTAAGAAGCATAAATAATAGGAGTCCTCAGGTTGTTCTTCAACTCTATACATCCTTTGTTAGGCCTCATTTAGATTATGCTGCACAGTTTTGGTCACCGTATTACAGAATGGATGTAAATTCTCTGGAAAATGTACAAAGGAGGATGACAAAGTTGATGCCATGTATCAGAAACCTTCCCTATGAGGATAGACTAAGGGCCCTGAATCTGCACTCTCTGGAAAGACGTAGAATTAGGGGGGATATGATTGAGGTGTATAAATGGAAGACAGGAATAAATAAAGGGGATGTAAATAGTGTGCTGAAAATATCTAGCCTAGACAGGACTCGCAGCAATGGTTTTAAGTTGGAAAAATTCAGATTCAAGAAGGATATAGGAAAGTACTGGTTTGGTAATAGAGTTGTGGATGAGTGGAACAAACTCCCGAGTACAGTTATAGAGGCCAGAACGTTGTGTAGCTTTAAAAATAGGTTGGATAAATACATGAGTGGATGTGGGTGGGTGTGAGTTGGACCTGATAGCTCGTGCTACCAGGTCGGTTGCCGTGTTCCTCCCTTAAGTCAATGTGACCTGACCTGACTAGGTTGGGTGCATTGGCTTAAGCCGGTAGAAGACTTGGACCTGCCTCGCATGGGTCAGTAGGCCTTCTGCAGTGTTCCTTCGTTCTTATGTTCTTATGTAAGAGCGACCGTGAAAACACGAGAAAACCAGGAGCACAACGAGGCACGCTGACACACACTCATTTTTTCTTCTTCTCCCTCTTCCCTTTTCCTCTTTCCTTTTTTAGTCTTCTTCTGTCGTGTGTTTCTGTTCCTTCATTATTTATTTCATCACTTCCCCTTCCCCCACCTCTGTGCACTTGCTCTCCCTCTGTGGGCACCTAGCTCCCTTGCAGTGCTCCCCTTTCTTTATATTTGACTGGCTCCTCCTCCTTAGTTCCCCACTACTACTACTACTACTACTACTACTACTACTACTACTACTTCTACTACTACTACTACTACTACTACTACCACTACTACTACTACTACTACTACTACCACCACCACTACCTCTTCCTGCCTGTATATAGCCGTCCTGCTCCACTTCTGATTAGTGTGACTTTGTAAATGGTCCAAGTCGGACCGAAACGTCGTCGTAAGCTCCTCTCTTCTATGTGCGGGTTATTTGTGTAAAGAAGTAACAAATACGCAAGGCAGAAGAAAGACAACCCAAAGGAGAAAAAAGAAAGAGGAAAGGGAAGAGGAAGAAGAAGAAAAAATGAGAAATCAGGTTATGTCACGGGTGTTCTGAAGTTTGGAGCATATTACAATGTAGTGGGAGAGGAAGGCATCTACAGAGACGAAGCCAGGACTAAGGTTCATACAAGGAAAGTTGTGTATTAGAGAGGATTCAACAAGACGGCGACTGTTAAAGTTGGAAGTAGGGAAGACAGTTTTAGTAGAAGACCAGTCAATAGGATGGTCTACAGTTCGATGCTAAGGACCTGTCACCTGCCTTGTATTACATTTACCATTTTCCACTTATCAGGTACTATGCCACTTTGTAGTGATATGTTAAAAAGATTAGTCAAAGGTATGCTAAGTTCCTCTTACATTCCTTTAACACCCTTGCAAACAGTTCATCAGGACCTGCGAATTTGTTAGGTTTTAGTTTCTCTATTTGTCTGAGGACCATGTCACTAGTTACTGCAATCGTTCATAGTTTATTATCATACAATTCTATATAATCTATTATTTCAGGAATATCACTAGCATTTTCCTGGGTGAAAACTGAGAGGAAATAGGTATTTAGAATTTCACACATATCCTTATCACTGTCAGTGATCTGACCAGAGTTTCTCTTAAGTGGGCCAATCTTGTCCCTAATCTTACTTCTCTATACCTGAAATAACCCTTTTGGGTTAGTCTTTGAATCCCTTGCGACCTTAGCCTCATAATCCCTTTTTGTTTTTCTTATTCCTTTCTTTATTTCTCTCTTTAATTGAATATATTGATTTCTTAACTGCCCATCCCCTCTTTTGATACACCTATATATGCCTCTCTTTTGACCAATGAGATGTTTTAATCTATTGTTCATCCATTTGGGATCATTTTTGTTAGATCTAATTTCCCTACTCGGAACAAAAGTTGTCTGGGCAGCTAGAACTATGCTCTGAAAAACGTCATATTGACAACCAAGATCACCTACCTGACTCATAGTTAGGACATCCCAATTTAGCCCACCCAGGTAATTTTTCAGTCCCATGAAGTCGGCCAAGTGAAAATCTGGGACAGAGATTTGATTGCAGTTATCTGGGTAATTCCATGATATATTGAAACTAAGTGATTTGTGATCTTGTCTAACACAGCAATTTAAATTATCTCTGACATACATCGCCACTCCACCATCCATCCTGTTGACCCTATAGTGTGGAATAGTTTATAACCCTGTATGCTGCATTCAGAAGGCATTTCTCTTTCTTTCAGGTTGAACCAGGTCTCTGTTATACCAATAATATCTATATTATCTGCACTTGCAAGTAATTTTAACTCATGTATCTTATTTCTTAGACTTCTACTATTTATATAGTAAACCTTAAGGGAGCTAGTCACCCGTTGCCCTCTACTATCTCTCTTTGTTTGTTGATCAGTTGCTTTGCCATTACTAGCAACTTTATTTTGAATATTGTCTTTTAAACATATCCCTGAGGTATCCCGGTAATAACTGCTGTTTTTAACCCTAATGCTGCAGCCTGATTGTTTCCCACAAACACCCATACCTCTATAACGTATCAGTTTTAATTCCTAGACAAGTCATCAATTACCCTCTCAATCTAATTGGCTAATGCAACCACTCCATCCCCAGAGAGATTAACCCCATCCCTTGCATACACATCACGTTTACCAAAGAATAGGTCCCAGTTATCAATGAATGGGATTGCAAGTTCCTTGCATTTATACCAATTGCCCTAGACATCCATTCATTGCCCACTCCCCTTCTAGGCAAGATGCTACATATGATTGGGATCCCTTCCTTAGACCTGACTACATCTATGGCTGACCTGTACGTATCCAGCAGCTCCTGCCTCCTGCCATTCCCGATGTCATTACCCCCAGCACTAAGACAGATAATGGGCTTGTTCCCATTACCTGACACAATATTATCCGACTTGTTGACTGTGTCACCAACACCAGCTCCTCGGAGACCCACCCTCTGTCTGACCTTTCTATCTCAGTTAAAAAATACCGCCTAACCTAAAATAACCTAACCTGACATACTTTACCTAACCTAGCCTAACCTAACATTACCTAACCTAACCTAACCTAACCTAACCTAACCTAACCTAACCTAACCTAACATAACCTAACCTAACCTAACCTAACCTTACCTAACCTAACCTAACCTAACCTCAAATAACCTAAGCTAACATAATCTAACCTAACCTAACCTAACCTTACCTTTCCTAACCTAAAATAACCTAAAATAACCTTACCTTACCTAACCTAACCTAACCTAACCTAAACTAACCTAACCTAACCTAAAATAACCTAACCTAACCTAACCTTACCTTACCTAACCTAACCTAACCTAACCTAACCTAACCTAAAATAACCTAACGTAACCTAACCTTACCTTATCTTACCTAACCTAACCTAACCTAACCTAAAATAACCTAACGTAACCTAACCTTACCTTATCTTACCTAACCTAACCTAACCTAACCTAAAATAACCTAACGTAACCTAACCTTACCTTATCTTACCTAACCTAACCTAACCTAACCTAAAATAACCTAACCTAACCTAACCTTACCTTACCTAACCTAACCTAACCTAACCTAACCTAACCTAAAATAACCTAACCTAACCTAACCTTACCTTACCTAACCTAACCTAACCTAACCTAACCTAACCTAAAATAACCTAACCTAACCTTACCTTATCTTACCTAACCTAACCTAACCTAACCTAACCTCCCCATCCTGAGACACATTTAAACCTAACCACCTTCAGCATCAAGTATGTATACTCTATACTGCCTCCATTCCTGCCTTACCATCCTCCGCATTACATATGTATACTTAGTACTGTCGCTATACTTGGCTTCACGTACGTATAGTAATTTCTGTCTATATACTCGGCTCTATACATTTTTATTCGGCTTTATACGTGTATACTTGGTTCTGTCTTCATATTTATCGCTACGAATATATAATTAGTACATTGTTTTATATACACTAATCAATTTTACAAACCAAGAGCTGTTATCTAACCTCAGATCATTTAAAAGTTTAGCCCTATTTGAGGTATACTACGACTCCCCCAGGATGCCACCCGCACCAGCCAGCTGACACCCTGGTACCTACTTACTGCTAGGTGAACAGGGACAGCAGGTGTCTGGAAACATGTTCAATGTTTCTACCGATGCCGGAGATCAAACCACGGAACTCAGTGTGTGAGCCGAGTGAGCTACCAACCGAACTTCGGCTTTTATACGCATTTTTCATTCTCTAGTCATTATATGGGACAAATCTATGAATCTTGGGGCAAACTGACCACAAAGAGGCATTGTGGTCACCTCTCACAGAAGGGTGAAAATTCAGTGTCCCGTAGCTCAGTTGGTAGCGCGCTCACCTCGTACATTGAAGTTCGTGGTTCGATCTCAGGTCCGGGTGGAAGCATTAAGCCGTGTTTCCTTGAGACACTTGCTGTCCATGTTCACCTACCAGTAAACAGGTACCTGGGTGTTAGTGGACTGGTGTGGGTAGCATCCTGGGAGACAAGATTGAGGACCACAATGGTAATAAGACAGACAGTCCTCGATGACGCACTAACTTTCTTGGGTTATCCTGGCTGGCTAACCCTCTAGGGTTAAAAATCCGAACGAAATCTTGTCTTACCGTGCGCAGGAGAGACGATGAAAGCCTAATGAAGCACTTCCTGGAAGGTGCTACGAGGGGGAAACCCCCCGTGGCCCGTTCCATGACCAGGCCTCTTGTTGGATCAGTGCTTGATCGACCAGGCTGTTACTGATGCACACACGCAGTCCAACGCACGGCCCACACCCCGGCTAGTCAGGAACTAACTTTAGGAGAGTATCCCTTCTGTGTGTGATGGGAGGCTATTGAATAGTCTTGGGCCCTTGACACTTTTTAAGCTTTTTCTCCTCTATATTGGGGGTATGTTGCACCATCTACTGGGCCTTTTCCTGTCGTAGGGAGTGATTTGGGACCTGTCCCTCTAGGACCTTCCAGATGTAACTTAAAATGCATTTTTCTTGCCTGCATTCCAAGGAGTACAGGCCAAGGGACTTCTAACATTCCCACTATTAAGGTACTCGACTGACTTGTACATGTAGTGAAGGTTCTCGGTATATTCTCCAGATATACAATTTTGCCTACCTTAAAAGCACTTTTTTTTGTATATGGCAGCATTCCAGCCATGACAGAGCAAGTGACTTAAGGAGGATCATAATTGTCATGTCTTGTATAGGTTCTCATTATCCATTCTATCATCCTTGAGGGTGAGATCCTCGGACCTTATCACCCCTAGTGTGGTTGGTAGCGCACTCAGCTCACACACTGAGGTCCGTGGGTCGATCCCCGTTACGGGTAGAAACATTTGGGCGTATTTCCTTACGACACCTGCTGCCCAGGTTCACTTAGCAGTAAACAGGCACCTGGGTACGATTGGTGTGGGTCGCATATTTGGGACAAAACCTAATTTGCCTGAAAGACTCTGCATAACCAGGGGCTTTCTATACAGTATGTCATTGATGTCAGCTATGGTCTGTACACGTTGTATCCTGTACTTGTAGAGATAAAGATTTATTATTATTATTATTATTATTATTATTATTATTATTATTATTATTATTATTATTATTATTATTAAGTCAATCACATTAGCTGTGTAGTTAGTATTATTTTATCCTCCATTATTTCTTTTATTTTCTCAAGATTTCCATATATGAGTAACTGAAATTTATTCTCACAGAATATCGTATTGTTCTGTGGGTCCTCTGGAAGACTTGGTTTATCTCTGCTTGGAGATTTAGTGTCCTCGAGGTATGGTATTCTCATGCAAATCCTTGTATCATCTGCAGGGAAAAATATGGTGCAATGTTGTACGTCTTTGTCAATGTTAAGAGGAAGAGGGAAGGATGGGAGCGAGGACTGTTTTCACCCTGGCACCTCTGACTTAACTCTGTTTACCATTACTCTTTGTGTTCGTTTGGTTAGAAAGTTACAAATCTGTCCACCCACTCTTCCAGTTATTCTATTTGCACGCATTTTTTGAGCTATTACGTCACGATCGCACTTTTCCAAGGCTTTCGCAAAGTCTGTGTGTATTACATCTCTATTCTGTTTGTCCTCCACTGCCTCCAAGACCTTGTCATGGTAGTCCAGTCGTTATGGCAGGCAGGAACGACCTGCTTAAATCCATTCTACCCTGGGATGTGCAATTGTTGGGAATCCAGGTGGTTGGTGTTATGCTTCCCTGAACCCTTACAGTGACTCTTTAAATGTGGTACGTTAGTGCTATCAATCTATGATTTCTTGCTATTGCTTTGCTGCCATCTATGTAGAGCAGGGCTATATTGTTTATAGTGACTATGGGACGACCTTAGTATTAAGACTCCCTCTCCATAGAATACTTTAGGCACGTGAAATGGGCTTCTTGCAGTTCCTGATGAACACGAAGTTCCATGATTCTGGACCTGGGGCAGTGTGTGTGGGCATATTGTCAAAGACTTTTGTCAAAGACAAGTAATGGGCAACTTGAATTTTTTCTGCATTGGTTGGGAGAAACGATTTTATGGTATTCCCTGTCAGGGCCAAAATGATACTGTGGCATGCAAAGAGTACGTAACCTTTATTCGGCGCATGTACACACCCTCATTTACAGGCTATCTCCCCCAACCAGCGAACCAGGTGACTGAAGGTTGACGATGGGGCCCCATCATTCAACCAGTAACCAGGTTCCAGCCAATAAGAAGATGGTTTTGACAATCGCAGAGGTTATGTGGGTACCACTCTCCTGTCTGCCCTTGTCATTCCCATTCTAGAGCTGGCTGAAGCACGGTCTGCTCTCTAGTGGCTTATATTCTGCCTTGCTTACCGTGGAGTGTACTAATACCTATTGCTGTACATAGTGTATATAGTGTACATATTTCTGTTCTAAATTGGTGAAGGATAATATAAGCCAAAAGTTTTTCTGCTGTGTTTATTTTGGTCTCCTTACACCCAGGATAACAGGCCATTTGGACTCCTGGGTTGTAATATGGGTAGCCTGTCCGAGAGCTGGAGCTGGACCTAGAGAACGTGTTGAGCCTAGGGTGAAGCTGGTAGCAGGAACATTGTGTAGCTTGCTGTCCGGCATTGCATTAGCTTTGCCAACGCTTTACAAACTTTGCTTGTCAGTTGCTTTGCTATGGTCAGCCTTGCTGTTGTGTGATCATTTAACAGCTCGCTACTAGCTTGTTCGGTGTGAAGATTTTGCAGTCAGCTTTGCTATTGCGGATCCACCTTGTAAGCGTATGTGCGTATTCTGCAATCGTACTGTGCATAGCTAAGCGTGTTCTGCAAATAACATGTTTCGTTGGGGTATTCTGCAATCGTACTGTGCATAGCATCAAGAACTGCAAGAAGCCCCTATGACGAGCTTTTACCATCCTATGGAGAGGGAGCATGGACACGGGGGTCGTCCCACAGTTACTAAAAACAACAGACATAGCCCCACTTCACAAAAGGGGCAGTAAAGCAATTGCAAAGAACTACAGACCGATAGCACTAACATCCCACATCATAAAAATCTTCGAAAGGGTCCTAAGAAGCAAGATCGCCACCCATCTAGAAACCCATCAATTATACAACCCAGGGCAACATGGGTTTAGGACAGGTCGCTCCTGTCTCTCTCAACTATTGGATCACTACGACAAAGTCCTAGATGCACTAGAAGATAAAAAGAATGCAGATGTAATATATACAGACTATGCAAAAGCCTTCGACAAGTGTGACCATGGCGTAATAGCGCACAAAATGCGTGCTAAAGGAATAACAGGAAAAGTTGGTAGATGGATCTATAATTTCCTCACAAACAGAACACAAAGAGTAGTAGTCAACAGAATAAAATCCGAGGCAGCTACGGTGAAAAGCTCTGTTCCACAAGGCACAGTACTCGCTCCCATCTTGTTTCTCATCCTCATATCTGACATAGACAAGGATGTCAGCCACAGCGCCGTGTCTTCCTTTGCAGATGACACCCGAATCTGCATGACAGTGTCTTCCATTGCAGACACTGCAAGGCTCCAGGCGGACATCAACCAAATCTTTCAGTGGGCTGCAGAAAACAATATAAAGTTCAATGATGAGAAATTTCAATTACTCAGATATCGTAAACACGAGGAAATTAAATTTTCATTAGAGTACAAAACAAATTCTGGCCACAAAATAGAGCGAAACACCATCGCCAAAGACCTGGGAGTGATCATGTCGAAGGATCTCACCTTCAAGGACCATAACATTGTATCAATCACAGCAAATGACAGTATGGATAATGAGAACCTTCAAAACTAGGGATGCCAAGCCCATGATGACACTCTTCAGGTCACTTGTTCTATCTAGGCTGGAATATTGCTGCACTCTAACAGCACCTTTCAAGGCAGGTGAAATTGCTGACCTAGAAAATGTACAGAGAACCTTCACGGCGTGCATAACGGAGATAAAACACCTCAATTACTGGGAGCACTTGAAGTTCCTAAACCTGTATTCCCTGGAACGCAGGCGGGAGAGATACATGATTATATACACCTGGAAAATCCTAGAGGAACTAGTACCGAACTTGCACACGAAAATTACTCACAACGAAAGCAAAAGACTTGGCAGACGATGCAACATCCCCCAATAAAAAGCAGGGGTGTCACTAGCACGTTAAGAGACCATACAATAAGTGTCAGGGGCCCGAGACTGTTCAACTGCCTCCCAGCATACATAAGGGGGATTACCAATAGACCCCTGGCAGTCTTCAAGCTGGCACTTGACAAGCACCTGAAGTCGGTACCTGACCAGCCGGGCTGTGGCTCGTACGTTGTTTTGCGTGCAACCAGCAGTAACAGCCTGGTTGATCAGGCTCCGATCCACCAGGAGGCCTGGTCACAGGCCGGGCCGCGGGGGCGTTGACCCCGAAACTCTCTCCAGGTAAACTCCAGGTAATAGCAAATAACTTATACTTTGGGGTGTGCCACCTAGACGAGTCAGACGTCTGGTGTCGTCGTTGTTGGCAAATTGCTCGTTCCATTGGCATTGATTACGAACGCACTCTCACAGCTGTGCAACTGCATTCACTGATTACTGACAAACTTCGAGAAGAAGAGATGGCACATCAGACTCCTCCCTCTACGGGAGCTAGGAATAAAGCTATGTTCTCACAAGAGGAAGATGATACACCAACGGAGCAAAACCGTCAGTTTAGTGCAGCAGGGTTGTCTCAAGGTGAATCAGCGGCGTCGGCACTTGAGCTGGCAAAAATCAATCTTGAGCAGACTAGGGAACAGAGGGCATTTGAAAAAGAAGAATTTGATAGGGAAAAAGAAAGAAGGCGTTTTCGCATCTTGTAAATGACTTTAGTTTACAGAAAACAGTACAGCTTGTTTCCCGGTTCAATGAGGCAGAACTAGAACAATTTTTCGAAGCTTTCGAAAATCAGGCTCGAGCCTTGAGGTGGCCGGAACAGCATTGGACGTCGTTGGTTCACACAGCATTGTTTGGTAAGGTACATGAATTTATGTCAGTGTTAAATGATACTGAATTTTCTGATAATAAAGTAGTGAAGACCACAGTTTTGGGAGCATATACTTGTATCCCAGCTAAGTACAGAAAGTTGTTTAAATTAGGCAGACCAGTTTGGTCAATCCCTGCGACAGAAGACCAAAGCTTTTACCAGCTGGTATAAAGCAAGTGGTGTCACTACCTTCGATGATCTTGTGCAGCTTACTCTGATTGACAACCTGCTGGAGTCTGTGGGACCAGAGGTTCGAGTCTTTCTGCAGGATCGTGACTTAACCACTGCATTGGAGGCAGCCAGGTTGGCTGATACCTTTGAAACTAACCGCTCCTTGTCCGAGCGGTCCCATCTCTCTTTTCAACAGCCTGGCATGTGCAAAGATTGTCAACCTTGGATGAAGTGCCAGCCGGAGGGAGAACGTCTACATCAGCCAACTAAGTCACCTGGTGAGCCTAACTTCTCAACTTATGGTCCACCTGGTGAGAGACAAACTACTCAAGATGGTGCATCTCGACAACAGTATCCAGAGAGACATCAGCCAGAGCGACACCAGTTGCAACATCAGAAGGGAGTTAAGGGCAAACCTGTAGTCTGCTACCTGTGCAGTAAAGTAGGTCACATCCGTCCCAATTGCCCCCACAAACCCCAACCCATTGGAAAAATCTCTAATATCCATAGTAACATGTCCCTGAAAGTAGAAAAAGGGATGGCCCCCTTACTACTGTCAGAGTGTTATTTCCCTTCAGGAAAACTCCAAAACAGCTGAAGTCAAAACCTTTAGAGATACTGGAGCATATTGCTCACTTATAAGAGAGGGAATATTACCCCTTTCAAAGAATACCTCCTTAAATTCCTCTGTTTTGTTGGAAGCATTTGGAGGAGCTATATATTGTCCCTTTGCATAAAATTTATGTACGGTTCAAATATTACACTGGGTACTTGACTGTGGGTGTATCCAAAGGATTCCCCATGAAAGATGCCATGTTATTACTGGGTAATAACATTACCACTGCTAGTGTATGTCCTGAACCTATAATGATTAATTCTTCTCCGGTGTTGGCCATAACTCGGGCAACATCCCAAGGATTGTCTGGCGAGAATGTTGACCTATCCTTGGACGACTCCGATCTCGGAATAGCCACTTTGTTTTACGAGGAAAACCGGCCGGGGCCTCGTAGATCAAGTGAACAGACCCCTTCCTATTCCAAGGTTGCAGGATTGCCAGATATCTCTGTTTCCATGCCCGAGGGACTGTCCTTCCGGGAGGAACAACGAAAGGACCCTTCTTTAAATTTCACTTTTCAGGCAGCCATGGGTAAATCCTTTTTGGATTATCCAGTCAAGTATAAACTTAAAATCGGTTATTTGATCTGCACTTAGACTGGTAAGGAGATAGAGGGCCGGCAATTGTCTGACAGGTTAGTGGTTCCAACAAAGTTTAGACCTCAAATATTGAATATAGCTCATAATACTTCATTAGGAGGTCACCTAGGAATTACTAAAACATTAAATAGAATTACAAAAGAGTTTTATTGGCCAAAATTAAAGCAGGATGTGAAGAATCATATCCGGTGTTGCCGAGAATGCCAGCAAGTAGGGAAACCTGGACATTCCATTAAACCTGCACCTCTTCAACCTATACCTGCTGATGGAGAACCTTTTGCAGATTTAATTATAGATTGTGTAGGTCCACTACCTAGGTCAAAGTCGGGAAATCAGTATTTATTTACTATTATGGATAGAGTAACTAGATACCCTAAAGCAATTCCCATGCACAGTAATAATACTAAATCTATTCTCAAAGCTTTAACTAGATTTATTTCTTGTTTTGGCATTCCTAAAACTATTCAAAGTGATCAAGGTACTAACTTCACTGCCAAAGCATTTAGTGAAGCATTAACTAGGTTAGGGATAATCCTCAACTTATCCACTGCCTATCATCCTCAGTCCCAAGGCGCCTTGGAAAGATTCCATCAGATGTTAAAAACCATGATGACAACTTTTTGCATGCACTTTCCTACAGACTGGGATGAATCACTACCTTTGTTGCTGTTCTCAGTACGAGAAACGGTGCAAGAGTCTACCGGGTATAGTCCGTTTGAGCTGATCTTTGGGCACAATGTACGAGGTCCTCTTCGGGTGCTCAAAGAAGGATGAATGGGAGAAGACGTTAGCTCAACACTCTACAACCCGTCTTCAAGGTTGCAGGTGGCACGTCAGTTAGCCAAGGCTAACCTAAAGACAGCTCAAAGCAAGATGAAACAGAGGTATGACAGAAATGCACAATTCCACTCCTTCCATCCAGGAGACAAGGTGTTGGTGCACGAACCTATACCTGGCCACACCTTGAAAGCTAGATTTACGGGACCTATGCAAATTGTAAGCAAATTATCTGATGTAAATTATGTGGTAGCTCCCCTTGATAAGATCTCAAAAACTAAAACTTACCACATTAATCAATTAAAATCTTTTCATACACCAGATAAAGTCCCAGTAATGACTCTGTCCTCTACCTCTACCCTTGTAATGGAGGGACTATCTGAAAATTAAGCAACAAGTTTAACTGTGCTTCTACGGTCATACCCTGATATTTTCTCGGATGTGCCGAGAAAATGTGCGTTAGGTTATCATGATGTGGGAAACTCTAAACCTATTAAATTCTCCCCCTACAGAGCTAATCCTGAAAAGCAGAAGCTACTTCAGCAGGAAGTAGAATTTCTGTTAGAGCATGGTTTAGTGGAGGAGTCATCTAGTCCATGGGCTTCACCGTGCATCCTTGTTAAAAACGCTGATGGAGGGTTTCGTATGTGTACAGACTACCGTAAGGTGAATGAGGTCACAATCACAGATGCTTACCCTCTTCCTCGTCTGGATGACGTAATTGACTTTGTGGATAAGGCTACTTTTGTGTCCAAATTTTATCTCCTTAAAGGTTACTATCAGGTACCTTTGACGGATAAGGCGAAGGAAATCTCTGCCTTCGTAATTCCAGGAGGTCATTATCAATACAGTTACCCTCTTCGGAATGAAAAACTCCCCTCTTCATTCCATCATTATTATTATTATTATTATAATCAAGGGGGAAGCGCTAAACTCTTCATTCTAGAAACTTATCCATCAGGCTATTAAAGGACTTGAAGACATGGCGGCGTACCTGGATGATATTGTAGTGGTGTCTGATACTTGGGATCAACACCTAGTTAGACTTAAGGCTCTCTTTGAGACCTTTCAGAGTTCCCATTTAACTGTTAATTTATCTAAGTCTTCCTTTGGCCAGGCCACTGTTACTTTTCTAGGCCATGAAGTAGGTAGTGGTAAAGTTGCTCCTAAACTTGCTAAAGTTCTTGCCATTAAAGATTATCCAGTTCCACATGATAGGAAATCTCTTCAACATTTCCTAGGCATGATAGGATTTTACAGAAGATTCTGTAAGAATTTTTCAGATGTTTTAGCCCCTCTTACCTCTCTTACCAGTCACAAAGTTCCCTTTAATTGGACTCCAGAATGTCAAAATGCTTTTACGAAAGCAAAAAGATTATTGTGCACTGCACCCATTCTTTTGTCTCCAGACTTCTCCAAACCTTTCTCATTACAGGTTGATGCTTGTGAGTCTGGGGTAGGGCAGTGCTGTTGCAAAATGGGGACAAGGAGTTACAGCCTGTAGCCTTCTTTTCTGCCAAGTTCCAGCCGCATCAGAGGGCTTATTCTACCATTGAAAAAGAAGCCCTTGTGCTGGTACTGGCTTTGGAGCACTTCGATCTTTATGTGGGCCAAACATCGCAGGTGGTCACTGTCTATAGTGACCACAACCCTCTAGTATATCTCCAAGCCATGAAGAACCATAATACGAGGCTCATGAGATGGAGTCTTCGACTGCAACCCTACTCTCTCAGAATTGTACATATTGCCGGCAAAGAAAATATGTTGGCAGACTCTTTATCTAGAGTCTAACAATATTATTTATAATAATTATATATTAGGTTAGGAGGTGTTAGGTTGCTTGTGGTAACCCCTTCCAAGATCTTTTTTTTTATCCCCTGGTGTGAAGTTTCTTTTTAGTGAGGGGATGCAGGCTACTGTCCGCCAGTGTCTTGGACCTAAGCTAGCCTGACTGTCTGCTGTCTCGCTCTGAGTTTAGGGTTTGGCTTTTTATCACCAGAAAAGCTGAGCTCTATCTAAGAGTTGGATGGTTGAGAGGAAAGGCGGTCCCATTATTTTGTGCCATGGCGGCACGGTTACCACTGGGAGGTGGCAGCCTAATCCTGAGCCTTCTCGGGGTGAGGGTGTGGCATGCAAAGAGTACGTAACCTTTATTAGGCGCATGTACACACCCTCATTTACAGGCTATCTCCCCCAACCAGCAAACCAGGGAACTGAGGGTTGACGATGGGGGCCCGTCATTCAACCAGTACCCAGGTTCCAGCCAATGAGATGGTTTTGGCAATCACAGAGGTTATGTGGGTACCACTCTCCTGTCTGCCCTTGTCATTCCCATTCTAGAGCTGGTTGAAGCACGGTCTGCTATCTTGTGGCTTCTATTCTGCCTTGCTTACCGTGGAGTGCACTAATACCTATCACTGTACATAGTGTATATAGTGTACATATTGCTGTTCTAAATTGGTGAAAGATAATATAAGTCAAAAGTTGTCTTCTGTGTTTATTTTGGTCCCTTTACACCCAGGATAACAGGCCATTTGGACTCCTGGGTTGTAATAGATACATTATCAGTATTTATTAGGGATCCCTGAATGGATACCTTTAACAGATTGCCTGATTTTTGTCCTTCATTTCTCTTCCTTCAGATTTCCGATTTTATTTTGCTGATAGGTCGATAATGCCACATCCAATCACCTTACAAAATTCAACCCCTGTGCACTGTAGCGAGGACAACATTCTTGGAACAATAAGCAATTTTAAGTGCCTTGTGATTAAAGCTATTGAAGCCATTACCAAAATTTACTAACACCCAGGATGCGACTCACAACAGTTCACTAACACCCAGGATGTGACTCACAACAGTTCACTAACGCCCAGGATGGGACCTACACAAGTCCACTAACACCCAGGATGCGACTCACAACAGTTCACTAACACCCAGGATGTGACTCACAACAGTTCACTAACACCCAGGATGCGACCCACAACAGTTCACTAACGCCCAGGATGGGACCTACACAAGTCCACTAACACCCAGGATGCGACCTACATCAGTCCACTAACACCCAGGATGCCACCCACACCAGTCCACTTGTCAGCATAGTTGCTGATCCCTTGTGTGTGTATATATATATATATATATATATATATATATATATATATATATATATATATATATATATATATATATATATATATATATATATATATATATATATATATATGTCGTGCCGAATATGTAAAACTTGTCAATTAGCAAGAACTAATTTAAAATTAAGTCCTTTCTAAAAATTTCTCTTATACATTTAAAGATATATTTTTTTCATTAATGTTAATGTAAAAAATTTTAATTTTGCACCAAAAGAAATTTAGAAAACTTACCTAAGCTTATTATAACAAGAACAATTTATTTTAGCCTAACCTAACTAAATATATTTTAGATTTGTTTACAATAATTTAATACTAAACAAACACAATGAAATATACTTTTTTCGTTAGGTTCAGAATGATTTTGGCGAAATTATTGCATACACAAATTTTCACTTGTCCTATATGGCAAGATGAGCGTTGCTATTTAAGCCAAGATCGCAAGTTATCTATATATATATATCTATATATATATATATATATATATATATATATATATATATATATATATATATATATATATATATATATATATATATATATATATATATATATATATATATATCTGAGTATCATAGTACCATCCATATCTTATACATAGTTGACCCCTTGCTAGGCTCAGTGGCTAGCTTGTGTGACTTCACGTGATGCCGCATGTGAGCTTCGGACAGAATGCCTCTCACTCCATGCTTAGGTCTAACAGGCAACACAGGCAGGTTGGGCTCCCCTCTCACAATCTGCTAATATAAGTGTTACCATCCAACGACTTGTGTTTAACTCCAACCATCACATCTCCACGAACCCTCTCAACAAATGGTGGCAGAGGTGGGATAGTCCCTAGAAGGCATGAAAGGGCCATGAGTTTCCCTCTCATCTGAGAGGACCTCGAGCCCCAAGTGGTGCAGATGCCGTGTGGAACCCGTGACATACCCATGTCAGTAAATCAGCGCTCCGGGATATCAACCTCACATCTACCAAGCCACCTCAGCAGACGAAAGAGAGGGCAATCAAACTCTGCCACAAAGCAAACCTCCTTCAGCTGTCAGTATAGCTACTGAATTCCCTATACTTATACTTGTGTAGTATATTGTAGATAGTATCATCCACACACTTTATATACATGACCCAATGCTAGGCTCTGTGACTAGCATGTGTGACGTCACGTGATGCCGCAAGTGAGTGCTGGGCTCCCGGCATCTCCCTCACTCCACGCTTAGGTCTAACAGGCAACACAAGTAGGCTGGGCTAATATAAGAGTTACCATCCTACAAGTGTGTTTAACTCAAACCATCACATCTCCACGAACCCTCTCAACAAATGTGGCAGGGCACTAACACCCAGGATGTGACCCACACCAGTCCAATAACACCTAGGATGTGACCCACATCAATCCACTAACACATAGGTTGTGACCCACACCAGTCCACTAACACCTAGGATGTGACCCCACACCAGTATGTTAACACCCATGATGCGATCCACACCAGTCCACTAATACCCAGGATGCGACCCACACCAGTCACCTAACACTCAGGTACCCATTTTACCGGTAGGTGAACATAGACAACCGGTGTAAGGAAACACGTCCGATGTTTGCATCCCTTCGTCAGGAATCGAACCCGGACCCTTACCGTGTGAGGTTCCAGGAGAGGGTTTTGGGGGTCAACGCCCCCGCCCCCTGTTGACGTAAGGTTGTGAATGTTATCAGGTGCCAATATTATTAATAAAATTGGTTTCTGTTAGAAATTGGTTTCCCAAATTGGTTAGTGTTTCTTCAGCTTAGACACACGTCACAATGTTTGACTTTGTATGGTCTTCACAGGTTAAGTTAATTTAATGTCCTTTTATCTGTCTATGACCTGTGACCTGTGACCTATGACCCGTGATGTGTGACCTGTGACGTGTGGCCTGTGACATGTGGCTTGTGACATGTGACCTATGACCTGTGACCTCAAGATCATTGCCTAAAAATTTCAAGTTATTTACACAAAACTAGATTTAGAAAGGGCATAGGAAAGCATTGGTTTGGAAATAGGGAAGTTGATCAGTTGATCAGTCTGCCTATTAGGGTGATTGAAGCTAAAACCTTGGATAGCTTCAAGTTTAGCTTGAATAAATATATAAACGAGAGGGGCTGGATTTGAGATTTGCACATGAGTCAATAGATTTGTCAGAGCTTATGGTTAGGATAGCACTGAAAGTGGGTTGGGTTAATATTTTGTTAGTGGGCTAGTATTGTAAAGGACCTGCCCAGTATGGGCCAACAGGCCTACTGCTGTGTTCCTCCTTATGTTCTTAAGACATAAGTGCACAGATTCATACAGGAAAGATCCATACACGTATACATATTATGTTCCTTGTGCATGCACTGAGGTAGAGGAGACTGAGCTTATGGAACACTAGGATACCTCTCGCGGACCGCGCAGCGACCGAAATACCTCTCACGGATTGCGCAGCGACCGAAATACCTCTCGCGGATTGCGCAGAGACCGAAATACCTCTCGCGGATTGCGCAGCGACCGAAATACCTCTCGCGTGCGGATTGCGCAGAGACTGAAATACCTCTCGCGGACCACGCAGCTACCAAAATACCTCTCACGGATTGCGCGACCGAAATACCTCTCGCGGATTGCGCAGAGACCGAAATACCTCTCACGGATTGTGCAGCGACCGAAATACCTCTCACGGATTGTGCAGCGACCGAAATACCTCTCATGGATCGCGCTGCGACCGAAATATCTCATCACGTACAGATTAAAACACTTGGGAAATGGGAAGTATTTTGATTCAGTGTTGAAAAGAACTACTCTTAAAAATCTAAAAACTTTTAAAAGCGAGGATAGGTGCCTATCTTAATAATAATAATAATAATAATAATAATAATAATAATAATAATAATAATAATAATAATAATAATAATAATAATAATAATAATAATAATAATAAACTCTATTTCTACAAGTACATGATACAACTTATACAGACCATAGCTGACACCTAGGAGATGCTATATAGGAAGCCCCTGGTTATGCAAATCATTTCTGGCAACTTAGGTTAATCTAGTCCCCCAGGATGCGACCCATACAGGTCAGTTAACACCATGGTACCTACTTGCTGCTAGGTGAACAGGGACAGCAGGTGTAAGGTAACACCTGGAGTCTAGCAGGAGGGCATTCCTGGGAATAATGCCCCTGCGGCCCGGTCCACGACTAGGCCTCCCGGTGGGTCAGGGCCTGATCAACGAGGCTGTTACTGCTGGCCGCACGTAGTCCAACGTACGAACCACAGCCCGGCTAATTCGGCACCGACTTTAAGTATCTGTCCAGCTCCCTCTTGAAGACAACCAGGGGTCTATTTGTGATTCCCCTTATTGCTGGTGGGAGGCTGTTGAATAATCTTGGGCCCCGGACACTTTTTGTGTTTTCTCTTAGAGTACTAATGGCGCCCCTACTTTTCAATGAGGGTATGTTGCATCGCCTGCCAAATCTTTTGCTTTCGTAGGGAGTGATTTCTGTGAGCAGGTTAGGGACCAGTCCATTCAGGATCTTCCAGGTGTAGATTATGATATATCTCTCTTGCCTGCACTCCAGTGAGTACAAGTCAAGTGCTTCCAGGAGCTACCAGTAGTTAAGGTGTTTGATGGAACTTATACGTGCAGTAAAGGTTCTCCGTACATTCTCTAGCTCTGCAGTTTCACCTGCCTTGAATGGGGGATAACACACACAGGGGATCGAAGCACGGACACTCAGTATGTGAGCTGAGTGTGCTACCAACCGACCTGTTTTACACCTCTGGATGAAAGCCTTCTCACCGGCGTCAAACCACCGCCATTGAAGGAATGGTAAGCGTGAATTATTGCCAACTTTATACGTGAAGGTTAATGTTTGCTTCACAAGGGAATGTCAGCTGTTGGAGCCCTCTTTTGTTTTGATGGCCACAACCACTTTGCCCGTCGGTCTTGTTCGTCAAGAATGCGATAAAATTACATTCTTTCTGTCTGGTTCTTTGTATTCGAATAACATACAACACAGCAGGTCGCCGGCATCTCAAAATCCTTAAGATAAACAAGGCTTAGTGGTGGACCGAGAGAGGTAAACACAGTGTCACTGAGATACTTAAATGGCATAATGCTGGATGCTTACTGTGTGACGTGGATGCTTACTGTGTGACGTGGATGCTTACTGTGTGACGTGGATGCTTACTGTGTGACGTGGATGCTTACTGTGTGACGTGGATGCTTACTGTGTGACGTGGATGCTTACTCTGTGACGTGGATGCTTACTGTGTGACGTGGATGCTTACTGTGTGACGTGGATGCTTACTGTGTGACGTGGATGCTTACTGTGTGACGTGGATGCTTACTGTGTGACGTGGATGCTTACTGTGTGACGTGGATGCTTACTGTGTGACGTGGATGCTTACTGTGTGACGTGGATGCTTACTGTGTGACGTGGATGCTTACTGTGTTACTGTGTGATGCTTACTCTGTGACGTGGACGTGGATGCTTACTGTGCGACGTGATGCTTACTGTGGATGCTTACTGTGTGACGTGGATGCTTACTGTGTGACGTGGATGCTTACTGTGCGACGTGGATGCTTACTCTGTGACGTGGATGCTTACTGTGTGACGTGGATGCTTACTGTGCGACGTGGATGCTTACTGTGTGACGTGGATGCTTACTGTGTGACGTGGATGCTTACTGTGTGACGTGGATGCTTACTGTGTGACGTGGATGCTTACTGTGTGACGTGGATGCTTACTGTGTGACGTGGATGCTTACTGTGTGACGTGGATGCTTACTGTGTGACGTGGATGCTTACTGTGTGACGTGGATGCTTACTGTGCGACGTGGATGCTTACTGTGCGACGTGGATGCTTACTGTGTGACGTGGATGCTTACTGTGTGACGTGGATGCTTACTCTGTGACGTGGATGCTTACTGTGTGACGTGGATGCTTACTGTGCGACGTGGATGCTTACTGTGCGACGTGGATGCTTACTGTGTGACGTGGATGCTTACTGTGTGACGTGGATGCTTACTGTGTGACGTGGATGCTTACTGTGTGACGTGGATGCTTACTCTGTGACGTGGATGCTTACTGTGTGACGTGGATGCTTACTGTGTGACGTGGATGCTTACTGTGTGACGTGGATGCTTACTGTGTGACATGGATGCTTACTGTGTGACGTGGATGTTTACTGTGTGACGTGGATGCTTACTGTGTGACGTGGATGCTTACTGTGTGACGTGGATGCTTACTGTGCGACGCGGATGCTTACTCTGTGACGTGGATGCTTACTGTGTGACGTGGATGCTTACTGTGCGACGTGGATGCTTACTGTGCGACGTGGATGCTTACTGTGTGACGTGGATGCTTACTGTGTGACGTGGATGCTTACTGTGTGACGTGGATGCTTACTGTGTGACGTGGATGCTTACTCTGTGACGTGGATGCTTACTGTGTGACGTGGATGCTTACTGTGTGACGTGGATGCTTACTGTGTGACGTGGATGCTTACTGTGTGACGTGGATGCTTACTGTGTGACGTGGATGCTTACTGTGCGACGTGGATGCTTACTGTGTGACGTGGATGCTTACTGTGTGACGTGGATGCTTACTGTGTGACGTGGATGCTTACTGTGTGACGTGGATGCTGTGCGACGTGGACTGTGCTTACTGTGTGACGTGGATGCTTACTGTGTGACGTGGATGCTTACTGTGCGACGTGGATGCTTACTCTGTGACGTGGATGCTTACTGTGTGACGTGTGCCTACTGTGCGACGTGGATGCTTACTGTGTGACGTGGATGCTTACTGTGTGACGTGGATGCTTACTGTGTGACGTGGATGCTTACGTGTGCTTACTGACGTGGATGTTTACTTACTGTGTGACGTGGATGCTTACTGTGTGACGTGGATGCTTACTGTGCGACGCGGATGCTTACTCTGTGACGTGGATGCTTACTGTGTGACGATGCTTACTGTGCGACGTGGATGCTTACTGTGTGACGTGGATGCTTACTGTGTGACGTGGATGCTTACTGTGTGACGTGGATGCTTACTGTGCGACGTGTGCTTACTGTGCGATGCTTACTGTGTGACGTGGATGCTTACTGTGTGACGTGGATGCTTACTCTGTGACGTGGATGCTTACTGTGTGACGTGGATGCTTACTGTGCGACGTGGATGCTTACTGTGTGGACTTACTGTGTGACGTGCTTACTGTGTGACGTGGATGCTTACTGTGTGACGTGGATGCTTACTGTGTGACGTGGATGCTTACTCTGTGACGTGGATGCTTACTGTGTGACGTGGATGCTTACTGTGTGACGTGGATGCTTACTGTGTGACGTGGATGCTTACTGTGTGACGTGGATGCTTACTGTGTGACGTGGATGTTTACTGTGTGACGTGGATGCTTACTGTGTGACGTGGATGCTTACTGTGTGACGTGGATGCTTACTGTGCGACGCGGATGCTTACTCTGTGACGTGGATGCTTACTGTGTGACGTGGATGCTTACTGTGCGACGTGGATGCTTACTGTGCGACGTGGATGCTTACTGTGTGACGTGGATGCTTACTGTGTGACGTGGATGCTTACTGTGTGACGTGGATGCTTACTGTGTGACGTGGATGCTTACTCTGTGACGTGGATGCTTACTGTGTGACGTGGATGCTTACTGTGTGACGTGGATGCTTACTGTGTGACGTGGATGCTTACTGTGTGACGTGGATGCTTACTGTGTGACGTGGATGTTTACTGTGTGACGTGGATGCTTACTGTGTGACGTGGATGCTTACTGAGTGACGTGGATGCTTACTGTGCGACGCGGATGCTTACTCTGTGACGTGGATGCTTACTGTGTGACGTGGATGCTTACTGTGCGACGTGGATGCTTACTGTGTGACGTGGATGCTTACTGTGTGACGTGGATGCTTACTGTGTGACGTGGATGCTTACTGTGCGACGTGGATGCTTACTGTGTGACGTGGATGCTTACTGTGCGACGTGGATGCTTACTCTGTGACGTGGATGCTTACTGTGTGACGTGGATGCTTACTGTGTGACGTGGATGCTTACTGTGCGACGTGGATGCTTACTCTGTGACGTGGATGCTTACTGTGTGACGTGGATGCCTACTGTGCGACGTGGATGCTTACTGTGTGACGTGGATGCTTACTGTGTGACGTGGATGCTTACTCTGTGACGTGGATGCTTACTGTGTGACGTGGATGCTTACTCTGTGATGTGGATGCTCACTCTGTGACGTGGATGCTTACTCTGTGACGTGGATGCTTACTCTGTGACGTGGATGCTTACTCTGTGACGTGGATGCTCACTCTGTGACGTGAATTCTTACTCTGTGACGTGGATGCTTACTCTGTGACGTGGATGCTTACTGTGTGACGTGAATGCTTACTCTGTGACGTGGATGCTTACTCTGTGACGTGGATGCTCACTCTGTGACGTGGATGCTTACTCTGTGACGTGGATGCTTACTCTGTGACGTGGATGCTCACTCTGTGACGTGAATTCTTACTCTGTGACGTGGATGCTTACTCTGTGACGTGGATGCTTACTGTGTGACGTGAATGCTTACTCTGTGACGTGGATGCTTACTCTGTGACGTGGATACTCACTCTGTGACGTGAATGCTTACTGTGTGACGTGGATGCTTACTGTGTGACGTGGATGCTTACTGTGTGATGTGGATGCTTACTCTGTGACGTGGATGCTTACTCTGTGACGTTGATGCTTACTCTGTGACGTGGATGCTTACTCTGTGACGTGGACGCTCACTCTGTGACGTCTATTCTTACTCTGTGACGTGGATGCTTACTCTGTGACGTGGATGCTTACTGTGTGACGTGGATGCTTACTGTGTGACGTGGATGCTTACTGTGCGACGTGGATGCTTACTCTGTGACGTGGATGCTTACTGTGTGACGTGGATGCCTACTGTGCGACGTGGATGCTTACTGTGTGACGTGGATGCTTACTGTGTGACGTGGATGCTTACTCTGTGACGTGGATGCTCACACTGTGACGTGGATGCTTACTCTGTGACGTGGATGCTTACTCTGTGACGTGGATGCTTATTCTGTGACGTGGATGCTCACTCTGTGACGTGAATTCTTACTCTGTGACGTGGATGCTTACTCTGTGACGTGGATGCTTACTGTGTGACGTGAATGCTTACTCTGTGACGTGGATGCTTACTCTGTGACGTGGATGCTCACTCTGTGACGTGGATGCTTACTCTGTGACGTGGATGCTTACTCTGTGACGTGGATGCTCACTCTGTGACGTGAATTCTTACTCTGTGACGTGGATGCTTACTCTGTGACGTGGATGCTTACTGTGTGAGGTGAATGCTTACTCTGTGACGTGGATGCTTACTCTGTGACGTGGATACTCACTCTGTGACGTGAATGCTTACTGTGTGACGTGGATGCTTACTGTGTGACGTGGATGCTTACTGTGTGACGTGGATGCTTACTCTGTGACGTGGATGCTTACTCTGTGACGTTGATGCTTACTCTGTGACGTGGATGCTTACTCTGTGACGTGGACGCTCACTCTGTGACGTCTATTCTTACTCTGTGACGTCGATGCTTACTCTGTGACGTGGATGCTTACTGTGTGACGTGAATGCTTACTGTGTGACGTGGATGCTTACTGTGTGAGGTGGATGCTTACTGTGTGACGTGGGTGCTTACTCTGTGATGTTGATGCTTACTCTGTGACGTGGATGCTCACTCTGTGACGTGGATGCTCACTCTGTGACGTGGATTCTTACTCTGTGACGTGGATGCTTACTGTGTGACGTGAATGCTTACTGTGTGACGTGGATGCTTACTGTGTGACGTGGATGCTTACTCTGTGACGTGGATGCTTACTCTGTGACGTTGATGCTTACTCTGTGACGTGGATGCTTACTCTGTGACGTGGATGCTCACTCTGTGACGTGGATGCTTACTCTGTGACGTGGATGCTTACTCTGTGACGTGGATGCTTACTCTGTGACGTGGATGCTTACTCTGTGACGTGGATGCTTACTCTGTGACGTGGATGCTCACTCTGTGACGTGGATGCTTACTCTGTGACGTGGATGCTTACTCTGTGACGTGGATGCTTACTCTGTGACGTGGATGCTTACTCTGTGACGTGGATGCTTACTCTGTGACGTGGATGCTTACTCTGTGACGTGGATGCTTACTGTGTGACGTGGATGCTTACTGTGTGACGTGGATGCTTACTGTGTGATGTGGATGCTTACTCTGTGACGTGGACGCTTACTCTGTGACGTGGATGCTCACTCTGTGACGTGGATGCTTACTTTGTGACGTGGATGCTTACTCTGTGACGTGGATGCTTACTCTGTGACGTGGATGCTTACTCTGTGACGTGGATGCTTACTGTGTGACGTGGATGCTTACTGTGTGACGTGGATGCTTACTGTGTGATGTGGATGCTTACTGTGTGACGTGGATGCTTACTGTGTGACGTGGATGCTTACTGTGTGACGTGGATGCTTACTCTGTGACGTGGATGCTTACTCTGTGACGTGGATGCTTACTCTGTGACGTGGATGCTTACTTTGTGACGTGGATGCTTACTCTGTGACGTGGATGCTCACTCTGTGACGTGGATGCTTACTCTGTGACGTAGATGCTTACCCTGTGACGTGGATGCTTACTGTGTGACGTGGATACTTACCCTGTGACGTGGATGTTTACTGTGTGACGTGGATGCTTACCCTGTGACGTGGATGCTTACTTTGTGACGTGGATGCTTACTCTGTGACGTGGATGCTCACTCTGTGACGTGGATGCTTACTCTGTGACGTGGATGCTTACCCTGTGACGTGGATGCTTACTGTGTGACGTGGATGCTTACTGTGTGACGTGGATGCTTACTGTGTGACGTGGATGCTTACTGTGTGACGTGGATGCTTACTGTGTGACGTGGATGCTTACCCTGTGACGTGGATGCTTACCCTGTGACGTCACTTGTACACTAGCTACGGCTAGTGGTCGTCATACGTACACATGGTGACCTCCATACTCGGCTTTACAAAGGTATGCCTAGTTCAGTATGTAAACTCGGCTTCAGGAATAAATAACATCGGCAGAGTAAACAACTGAATGGTTACCTGAGTTTCCTTTGTATTTACACACATATTTTCCCCGTCGATTCTTCTTAAATACATTATGAGATACGTACCATACAGCGGGCGGGGTTAGAACCTGCGATCAGTCATTAAACTCCTACGTGTTAGCCATAGGTCCAGCTGGTCCAGTGGTTAACGCGTCGGTCTCGAGTTTTATGACTCTCTGCTCTCGGGTTCTAACCCCACCCCGGGTAATATTTATGTATTACAGCTCAACCACACAACCATATTATTCATTACGGTAAAGCTTAATATTTATTACTTATCATTTAATGATACTAATCTAAAATTCACTTGACTAATTTAGTCTACACTAAGATCCTTTGTATCGTATTTATAACCAAGTTACCACAACACTAAGTGCTAGTTACCACAGTACTAGCTGCTAGTTACCACAGTACTAGCTGCTAGTTACCACAGTACTAGCTGCTAGTTACCACAATACTAGGTGTTAGTTACCACAATACTAGGTGTTAGTTACCACAATACTAGGTGCTAGTTACCACAATACTAGCTGCTAGTTACCACAGTACTAGCTGCTAGTTACCACAATACTAGGTGCTAGTTACCACAATACTAGCTGCTAGTTACCACAGTACTAGCTGCTAGTTACCACAATACTAGGTGCTAGTTACCACAATACTAGGTGCTAGTTACCACAATACTAGGTGATAGTTACCACAATACTAGGTGTTAGTTACCACAATACTAGGTGCTAGTTACCACAATACTAGGTGTTAGTTACCACAATACTAGGTGCTAGTTACCACAATACTAGGTGCTAGTTACCACAATACTAGGTGATAGTTACCACAATACTAGGTGCTAGTTACCACAATACTAGGTGTTAGTTACCACAATACTAGGTGCTAGTTACCACAATACTAGGTGCTAGTTACCACAATACTAGGTGATAGTTACCACAATACTAGGTGTTAGTTACCACAATACTAGGTGCTAGTTACCACAATACTAGGTGTTAGTTACCACAATACTAGGTGCTAGTTACCACAATACTAGGTGCTAGTTACCACAATACTAGGTGATAGTTACCACAATACTAGGTGTTAGTTACCACAATACTAGGTGATAGGTACCACAATACTAGGTGATAGTTACCACAATACTAGGTGTTAGTTCCCACAATACTAGGTGCTAGTTACCACAATACTAGGTGTTAGTTACCACAATACTAGGTGCTAGTTACCACAATACTAGGTGCTAGTTACCACAATACTAGGTGATAGTTACCACAATACTAGGTGCTAGTTACCACAATACTAGGTGTTAGTTACCACAATACTAGGTGCTAGTTACCACAATACTAGGTGCTAGTTACCACAATACTAGGTGATAGTTACCACAATACTAGGTGTTAGTTACCACAATACTAGGTGCTAGTTACCACAATACTAGGTGTTAGTTACCACAATACTAGGTGCTAGTTACCACAATACTAGGTGCTAGTTACCACAATACTAGGTGATAGTTACCACAATACTAGGTGTTAGTTACCACAATACTAGGTGATAGGTACCACAATACTAGGTGATAGTTACCACAATACTAGGTGTTAGTTCCCACAATACTAGGTGCTAGTTACCACAATACTAGGTGTTAGTTACCACAATACTAGGTGCTAGTTACCACAATACTAGGTGCTAGTTACCACAATACTAGGTGATAGTTACCACAATACTAGGTGTTAGTTACCACAATACTAGGTGATAGGTACCACAATACTAGGTGATAGTTACCACAATACTAGGTGTTAGTTACCACAATACTAGGTGCTAGGTACCACAATACTAGGTGATAGTTACCACAATACTATGTGTTAGTTACCACAATACTAGGTGCTAGGTACCACAATACTAGGTGATAGCCAGCAGTAACAGCCTAGTTGATCAGGCCCTGATCCCTTGGGAGGCCTGGTCATGGACCGGGCCGCGGGGGCGTTGATCCCCGGAATAACCTCCAGGTAACCTCCAGATAGTCACCACAATACTAGGTGTTAGTTACCACAATACTAGGTGTTAGTTACCACAATTCTAGGTACTAGGTACCACAATACTAGGTGATAGTTGCCACAATACTAAGTCCTAGTTACCACAACACTAGGTAATAGTTACCACAATACTAGTTGCTAGTTTCCACAGCACTAGCTGCTAGTTACCACAATACTAGGTGATAGTTACCACAATACTAGGTGATAGTTACCACAATACTAGGTGTTAGTTACCACAATACTAGGTGATAGTTATCACAATACTAGGTTCTAGTTACTATAATACTAGGTGATAGTTACCACAATACTAGGTGCTAGTTACCACAGCACGAGCTGCTAGTTACCACAATACTAGGTGTTAGTTACCACAATACTAGTTGCTAGTTACCACAATACTAGGTGATAGTTACCACAATACTAGGTGCTAGTTACCACAACACAAGCTGCTAGTTACCACAATACTAGTTGCTAGTTACCACAATACTAGGTGCTAGCTACCACAACACTAGCTGCTAGTTACCACAATACTAGGTGATAGTTACCACAATACTAGGTGTTAGTTACCACAACACAAGCTGCTAGTTACCCCAATACTAGGTGCTAGTTACCACAACACTAGCTGCTAGTTACCACAATACTAGGTGATAGTTACACAATACTACATGGAGTTTACCTGGAGAGAGTTCCGGGGGTCAACGCCCCCGCGGCCCGGTCTGTGACCAGGCCTCCTGGTGGATCACAGCCTGATCAACCAGGCTGTTACTGCTGGCTGCACGCAAACCAACGTTCAAGCCACAGCCCGGCTGGTCAGGAACCGACTTTAGGTGCTTGTCCAGTGCCAGCTTGAAGACTGCCAGGGGTCTGTTGGTAATCCCCCTTATGTATGCTGGGAGGCAGTTGAACAGTCTCGGGCCCCTGACACTTATTGTATGGTCTCTTAACGTGCTAGTGACACCCCTGCTTTTCATTGGGGGGATGTTGCATCGTCTGCCAAGTCTTTTGCTTTCGTAGTGAGTGATTTTCGTGTGCAAGTTCGGTACTAGTCCCTCTAGGATTTTCCAGGTGTATATAATCATGTATCTCTCCCGCCTGCGTTCCAGGGAATACAGGTTTAGGAACCTCAAGCGCTCCCAGTAATTGAGGTGTTTTATCTCCGTAATGCGCGCCGTGAAGGTTCTCTGTACATTTTCTAGGTCAGCAATTTCACCTGCCTTGAAAGGTGCTTTTAGTGTGCTGCAATATTCCAGCCTAGATAGAACAAGTGACCTGAAGAGTGTCATCATGGGCTTGGCCTCCCTAGTTTTGAATGTGCTAGTTACCACACTACTAGGTGATCTTAGTAGTAGTACCAGTTCCTAGTAACCAGTTACCAGTAACCAGTGTACCAGTAGATGACTCACTACCAACCGTCTCTGCGTGAATCACTGACTGTATTCATATTGCTGCTGACCACAGCAGTATTTCAAACACCCCCTCACATATGGGTACTGGGGTTAGTCAGTCTTACGAGTGAGAGCAAGGAGGCAGGTCACGGCTGTTTGGCGCTTCCCACACTATCCGTAATATACGTACTACCAGCCTACGTGAGTATTTCTTTACCCTATCCACGTGTTCGAAAACCCACATGATAAATGGTGGCAGCGGTGGGATACGAACCCACGCCTCCGAAGAGACTGGTGCCTCAAACCAGTCTCTTCGGAGGCGTGGGTTCATATCCCACCGCTGCCACCATTTATCATGTGGGGTTCGAACACGTGGATAAGGTAAAGAAATACTCATGTAGGCTGGTAGTACGTATATTATGGATAGTGTGGGAAGCGCCAAACAGCCATGACCTGCCTTCTTGCTCTCACTCGTAAGACTGACTAACCCCAGTACCCATATGTGAGGGGGTGTTTGAAATACTGCTGTGGTCAGCAGCAATATGAATACAGTCAGTGATTCACGCAGAGACGGTTGGTAGTGAGTCATCTACTGGTACACTGGTTACTGGTAACTGGTTACTAGGAACTGGTACTACTACTGAGAGTGATAGTTACCACAATACTAGGTGATAGTTACCACAATACTAGGTGCTAGTTACCACAATACTAGGTGATAATTACCACAATACTAGGTGCTAGTTACCACAACACTAGCTGGTAGTTACCACAGTACTAGGTGATAGTTACCAAAATACTCGGTGTTAGTTACCACAATACTAGGTGCTAGTTACCACAATACTAGGCAATAGTTACCACAATACTAGGCACTAGTTACCACCATACTAGGTTATAGTCACCACAATACTAGGTGATAGTTACCACAATGCTAGGTGTGAGTTACCACAATACTAGGTGCTAGTTACCACAAAACTAGATGATAGTTACCACAATACTAGGTGATAGTTACCACAATACTAGGTGCTAGTTACCACAATACTAGGTGATAGTTACCACAATACTAGGTGATAGTTACCACAGTACTAGTTGATAGTTACCACAACACTATGTGCGAGTTACCACAATACTAGGTGCCAGTTACCACAATACTAGGTGCTAGTTACCACAACACTAGCTGCTATTTACCACAATACTAGGTGTTAGTTACCACAATACAAGGTGTTAGTTACCACAATACTAGGTGCTAGTTACCACAATACTAGGTGATAATTACCACAATACTAGGTGCTAGTTACAGCAATGCTAGGTGATAGTTACCACAATATTAGGTGCTAGTTACAACAATACTAATTGCTAGTTACCACAACACTAGCTATAGTTACCTCAATACTAGGTGTTAGTTACCACAATATTAGGAGCTAGTTACCACAATACTAGGTGTCAGTTACAACAATACTAGGTGATAGTTACCACATTATTAGGTGCTAGTTACCACAATACTAGGAGCAAGTTACCACAATACTAGGTGCTAGTTACCACAACACTAACTGCTAGTTACCACAATTCTAGGTGTTAGTTAACACAATACAAGGTGTTAGTTAACACAATACTAGGTGATAGTTACCACACTACTAGGTAATACTTACTTCAATACTAGGTGCTAGTTACCACAATACTAGGTGTTAGTTAACACAATACTTGGTGATAGTTACCACAATACTAGGTAATACTTACTACAATACTAGGTGCTACTTACCACAATACTAGGCGCTAGTTACCACAATACTTGGGCTGGTTACCACAATATTAGGTGTTAGTTACCCTAATACTAGGTGCTAGTTACCACAATAAAAGGTGTAAGTTACCACAATACTAGGTGTTGGTTACCACAATACTTGATGCTAGTTACCAAAATACTAGGTGATAGTTACCATAATACTAGGTGCTAGTTACCACAACTCTAGCTGCTAGTTACCACAATACTAGGAGTTAGTTACCACAATACTAACACCTTGTGTACTTGCTAGTACTTGTATAGCTTGAACATGTATTTGTATACCCTTTATATGTACTTGTATGCCTTGTGCATGTACTAATACTAGGTGCTAGTTACCACAATAAAAGGTGTAAGTTACCACAATACTAGGTGTTGGTTACCACAATACTAGATGCTAGTTACCAAAATACTAGGTGATAGTTACCATAATACTAGGTGCTAGTTACCACAACTCAAGCTGCTAGTTACCACAATGCTAGGTGTTAGTTACCACAATACTAGGTGTTAGTTTCCACAATACTAGGTGCTTGTTACCACAATGCTAGGTGCTAGTTACCACAACACTAGCTGCTAGTTACCACAATACTAGGAGTTAGTTACCACAATACTAACACCTTGTGTACTTGCTAGTACTTGTATACCTTGAACATGTATTTGTATACCCTTTATATGTACTTGTATGCCTTGTGCATGTACTTGTATACCTTGTACATGTACTTGTATACCTTGTACATGTACTTGTATACCTTGTACATGTACTTCTATACCTTGTACATGTACTTGTATACCTTGTACAAGTACTTGTATACCTTGTACATGTACTTGTATACCTTGTACATGTACTTGTATACCTTGTACATGTACTTGTATACCTTGTACATGTACTGGTTTACCTTGTACATGTACTTTTATACCTTGTACATGTACTTGTATACCTTGTACATGTACTTGTATACCTTGTACATATACTTGTATACCTTGTGCATGTACTTGTATATTTTGTACATGTACTTGTATACCTTGTACATGCACTTGTATACCTTGTACATGTACTTGTATACCTTGTACATGCACTTGCATACCATTTACATGTACTTGTTTACCTTGTACATGTACTTTTATACCTTGTACATGTATTGCATACCTTGTACATGTACTTGTATACGTTGTACATGTACTTGTATATTTTATGCATGTGTTTGTATACCTTGTACATATACGTGTATTCCTTATACATATAGTTGTATACCTTGTACATGTACTTGTATACTTTGTACATGTACTTGTATACCTTGTACATGTGTTTGTATACCTTCTACATGCACTTGTATATCTTGTACATGTACGTTTATACCTTGTAAATGTACTTGTTTACCTTGTACATGTTCTTGTATACCTTGTACATGTACTTGTATTCCTTGTGGATGTACTTGTATATCTTGTGCGTGTATTTGTATACCTTGTACATGTACGTGTATACGTCTTCCATGTACTTGTATACCTTTTACATGTACTTGTATACCTTGTACATGTACTTTTATACTTTGTACATGCACTTGTATACCTTGTACATGTGCTTGTATACCTTGTACATGTACTTGTATACCTTGTACATGTACTTGTATACCTTGTGCATGTACTTGTATACCTTGTACATTTACTTGTATACCTAGTACATGTACTTGTATACCTTGTCCTTATACATGTCCAAGTACATGTACTTGTATATTTTGTACATGTACTTGTATACCTTGTACATGTACGTGTATACCTCTTCCATGTACTTGTATACCATGTATATATACTTGTATACCTTGTACATGTACTTGTATACCTTTTACATGTACTTGTATACATTGTACATGTACTTGTAAACCTTGTACATGTACTTGTATATATAATGGGGTTGTTTGGTAGGTGCTGTGAGCGAGTGGTTAATGATAGACGTCTTCTTCGGAGGCTTCTTACTTTATTGTTAATGTCGTGGTGGGTACACAGGCTTGTGTTGTGCCCATGGCCTGGGAGGGCCATGCCCACGAGAGAGAGCTGGGAGGCCTTGTGTCTTGCTGCTAGGCCACTGTGTGAGTGAGTGAGGGAGAGGCATGGGCTGGCAGGCTGGCGTGCCTGCCTAGAGGCCTGGCTACAGAGGGCAGCACCTGAGTGGCGCGAAATATGAACTAAGCTGGCAGACAGCATGGGCTGTCTGTGCAGACAGTACAGGCTGTCTACATACGCTCGGCCACCTACCGCGCGTCGTCCCGACGCGACAATACTGGTGGTAAAAGAAACTCTGTCTCTCTCTCGTAGGAACAGGGCACAGAACACAAAATAAAAACATATGTATATATATGGACATGAAAAAAAAAACTTCCTACAGGGAGGGAAGAAAAAACATGTGGGGTGTGCTAAACATCGTGGTCATAGGCAGTGAGCATCGAAGTGCATCACTGCACGCCTTCCTGCATCTGGACAGATACTACAACACGGGAGACATCGCTGCGGCTGAACTGTGACGTAACAGGGTACGGTCTCCTCTGGAACGGTGAAGCAGACATCATAGGAGTCGCTGCAGGTTTTCACTCAACCTGGGGCACGACATGCTGGTGCCCTCGAGTGAGGCGTCGACAAAACTCGGCAACAGGGCAGGACTTCTGGCAAGCGACTCAGGAGGACACTTCTCGACTGGTACTATCGCTGGGCTGTCACTGCCGGCGAGCGTGGAGCGAGTTGTGGAGCGAGTCGTGGCAGAGACGACTGGGCGAAACATCTGGCACGAAATATGAACTAAGCTGGCAGACAGCATGGGCTGTCTGTGCAGACAGTACAGGCTGTCTACATATACCTTGTACATGTACATGTATACCTTGTCCATGTACTTGTAAACCTTGTACATGTACTTGTATACCTTGTACATGTACTTGTATACCTTGTCCATATACTTGTATACCTTGTACATGTACTTGTATAACTTGTACATGTACTTGTATACCTTGCACATGTACTTGTATACCTTGTACATGTACTTGTATACCTTGTACATGTACTAGCATACTTTGTACATGTACTTGTATACCTTGTACTCGAACTTGTATACCTTGTACATGTACTTGTATACCTTGTACATGTACTTGTATACCTTGTACATGTCCTTGTATACCTTGTCCAAGTACTTGTATACCTTGTACATATACTTGTATGCCTTGTACATATACCTGTATACCTTGTACATGTACTTGTATACCTTGTACATGTACTTGTATACCTTGTACATGTACTTTTATACCTTGTACATGTGCTTGTATACCTTGTACATGTACTTGTATACCTTGTACATATACTTGTACACCTTGTACATGTATTTGCATACCTTGTACATGTACTTGTATACCTTGTACTTGTACTTGTATACCTTGTACTGGTATTTGTATACCTTGTACATGTACTTGTATGACTTGTACATGTACTTGCATACCTTGTACATGTACTTGTATACCTTGTACGTGTACTTGTATACCTTGTACATGTACTTGTATACCTTGTACATGTACTTGTATACCTTGTACATGTACTTGTATACCTTGTCCATGTACTTGTATACCTTGTGCATGTACTCGTATACTTTGTACATGTACTTGTATACCTAGTGCATGTACTTGCATACCTTGTCCTTATACATGTCCTTGTACATGTACTTGTATATTTTGTACATGTACTTGTATACCTTGTACATGTACGTGTATACCTCTTCCATGTACTTGTATACCTTGTATATATACTTGCCTACCTTGTACATGTACTTGTATACCTTTTACATGTATTTGTATACCTTGTACATGTACTTGTATACCTTGTACATGTACTTGTATACCTTGTACATGTACTTGTATACCTTGTCCATGTACTTGTAAACCTTGTACATGTACTTGTATTCCTTGTACATGTACTTGTATACCTTGTCCATATACTTGTATACCTTGTACATGTACTTGTATAACTTGTACATGTACTTGTATACCTTGTGCAGGTACTTGTATATCTTGTACATGTACTTGTATACCTTGTACATGTACTTGTATACCTTGTACATGTACTTTTATACCTTGTACATGTACTTGTATACCTTGTACATGTACTTGTATACCTTGTACATATACTTGTATACCTTGTACATGTATTTGTATACCTTGTACATGTACTTGTATACCTTGTACATGTACTTGTATACCTTGTACATGTACTTGTATACCTTGTATATGTATTTGTATACCTTGTACATGTACTTGTATACCTTGTACATGTACTTGTATACCTTGTACATGTACTTGTATACCTTGTACATACTTGTATACCTTGTACATGTACTTGTATTGTACCTTGTACATGTACTTGTATACCTTGTACATGTACTTGTATACCTTGTACATGTACTTGTATACCTTGTACATGTACATGCACTGTATACCTTGTACTTGTATGTACTTACTTGTATACCTTGTACATGTACTTGTATACCTTGTACATGTACTTGTATACCTTGTACATGTACTTGTATACCTTGTACATGTACTTGTATACCTTGTGCATGTACTTGTATACCTTGTACATGTACTTGTATACCTAGTGCATGTACTTGCATACCTTGTCCTTATACATGTTCTTGTACATGTACTTGTATATTTTGTACATGTACGTGTATTCCTCTTGCATGTACTTGTATACCTTGTATATATACTTGCCTACCTTGTCCATGTACTTGTATACCTTTTGCATGTACTTGTATACCTTGTACATGTACTTGTATACCTTGTACATGTACTTGTGTACCTTGTGCATGTACTTGTATACCTTGTCCATATACTTGTAAACCTTGTACATGTACTTGTATTCCTTGTACATATACTTGTATACCTTGTCCATATACTTGTATACCTTGTACATGTACTTGTATAACTTGTACATGTACTTGTATACCTTGTACATGTTCTTGCATACCTTGTACATGTACTTGTATACCTTGTACATGTACTTGTATACCTTGTCCATGTACTTGTATACCTTGTACATATACTTGTATACCTTGTACATATACCTGTATACCTTGTACATGTACTTGTATACCTTGTACATGTACTTGTATACCTTGTACATATACTTTTATACCTTGTACATGTACTTGTATACCTTGTACATGTACTTGTATACCTTGTACATATACTTGTATACCTTGTACATATATTTGTATACCTTGTACATGTACTTGTATACCTTGTACATGTACTTGTATACCTTGTACACGTACTTGTATACATTGTACATGTATTTGTATACCTTGTACATGTACTTGTATACCTTGTACATGTACTTGTATACCTTGTACATGTACTTGTATACCTTGTACATGTACTTGTATACCTTGTACATGTACTTGTATACCTTGTACATGTACTTGTATACCTTGTACATGTTCTTGTATACCTTGTACATGTACTTGTATACCTTGTACATGTACTTGTATACCTTATACATGTACTTGTATACCTTATACATTAACTTGTATACCTTGTACATGTACTTGTATACCTTGTACATGTACTTGTATACCTTGTACATGTACTTGTATACCTTGTACATGTACTTGTATACCTTGTACATGTACTTGTATACCTTGTACATGTACTTGTATACCTTGTACATGTACTTGTATACCTTGTACATGTACTTGTATACCTTGTACATGTACTTGTATACCTTGTACATGTACTTGTATACCTTGTACATGTACTTGTATACCTTGTACATGTACTTGTATACCTTGTACATGTACTTGTATACCTTGTACATGTACTTGTATACCTTGTACATGTACTTGTATACCTTGTACATGTACTTGTATACCTTGTACATGTACTTGTATACCTTGTACATGTACTTGTATACCTTGTACATGTACTTGTATACCTTGTACATGTACTTGTATACCTTGTACATGTACTTGTATACCTTGTACATGTACTTGTATACCTTGTACATGTACTTGTATACCTTGTACATGTACTTGTATACCTTGTACATGTACTTGTATACCTTGTACATGTACTTGTATACCTTGTACATGTACTTGTATACCTTGTACATGTACTTGTATACCTTGTACATGTACTTGTATACCTTGTACATGTACTTGTATACCTTGTACATGTACTTGTATACCTTGTACATGTACTTGTATACCTTGTACATGTACTTGTATACCTTGTACATGTACTTGTATACCTTATACATGTACTTGTATACCTTGTACATGTACTTGTATACCTTGTACATGTACTTGTATACCTTGTACATGTACTTGTATACCTTGTACATGTACTTGTATACCTTGTACATGTACTTGTATACCTTGTACATGTACTTGTATACCTTGTACATGTACTTGTATACCTTGTACATGTACTTGTATACCTTATACATGTACTTGTATACCTTGTACATGTACTTGTATACCTTTACATGTACTTGTATACCTTGTACATGTACTTGTATACCTTATACATGTACTTGTATACCTTGTACATGTACTTGTATACCTTGTACATGTACTTGTATACCTTGTACATGTACTTGTATACCTTGTACATGTACTTGTATACCTTATACATGTACTGGTAGAATTTATTATATTGTTATTATTATTATCATTTTCATTATCAACATCAGTATCATCATTGTTATTATTATCATTATTATTATTATTATTATTATTATTATTATTATTATTATTATTATTATTATTATTGGTATTATTATTATTATTATTATTATTATTATTATTATTATTATTATTATTATTATTATTATTATTATTATTATCATTATTATTATTATTATTATTATTATTATTATTATTAGTATTATTATTATTATTATTATTATTATCATCATCATCATCGCTATTATTATTTTCATCATCATCATCATCATCATCATCATCATCATTTATCATTTTGTTATTATCATCATTAGTGTTATTACCATCATCATCATTATCATCATTAACTTCAGCATCATTATTATTATAGTTATCATCATCATCATCATTATCATCATTAACTTGAGCATCATTATTATAATCGTTATCATCATCAGCATCATCATCATCTTCATTATCATCATTATCTTCAGCATAATTATCATCATCATCATCTTCATTATCATCATTATCTTCAACGTCATTATCATTATCATCATCATCACCATTATTGTTATTTTCATCATCATCGTTATCATCTTCATTGTCATCATTATCATTAAAATCATCATCATCATCGTCATCATTATCATCATGTTTTTATCATCATCGTTATTATTATCATCATTATCATCATCATCTTCATTATCATCATTATCTTTAGCATCCTTATCACCATTATCATCATCTTCATTATCATCATCATCATTTTCTTCATCATCATCATTATCAGAATCATCATCATTATTATTATTATTATTATTATTATCATCATCTTCATCATTATTGTTATCATGATGATGAGCATCATTGTCATGTATTGGAACGTAAGGGGTAATTGGAGAATATGTGAGTAAACGGAGGGAGTATGTAGGCAGGGGATAGGCAGGTGAGGTGGAAGGTAGAGATGATTAGCGGAGGTAGGTGATGTGAGGTCACTGGTGACCATACCATCACCTCTCATTACTCTACCACAACACTACTCATGGATGGGGTAAGAATACTCACGTAGGCTGGTAGTACGTATAATATAACGGAAGGTATGGGGAAGCACCAACAGCCGACCTGTCTCTCTCTGCTGGCTAACTACGACTGACTCACAGTGCCTATGGGTGAGGGGGTGTTTGAAATCCTGCTATGGTCAGCAGCAATATGAATACAGTCAGTGATTCACGCAGAGACGGTTGGTAGTGAGTCATCTACTGGTACACTGGTTACTGGTAACTGGTTACTAGGAACTGGTACTACTACTGAGAGCTCGGCGACGCTAACATATGTCGTCCCGACATACAACTAATACAAACTAGAGATGGCAGGTGTACGGCTTGGGCTGATTCTATACAATGTCAAAGTATACAACAATTGAACATTATAACATACATAAGTAGAATATTGGAATGGAAGCTTACGTAACTGAAACTGTAATGCAATACAAGGTATAATATATCACAACTCATCGAATGAAACTCAACGTTGAGATTACACAATAGAAGTGATAAAAAAAAAATTTGATCGATCGATCTGTATTCATGTGATCTACGGATTCTGAGGAAGGAATATCTACAAAGAAAGAAGTGTTTAACAGAAAGGCAGATTTGGTGCACTCAAATCTAGACTGTTAACTCTCAGAATTCGGAGAGAACGTGAACACACAAAAAAGTTATTGAATACTGATAAGTTATTACTGTAATTATTCATCTATACAGGTTATTTACATTTAACCCCAACTCTGCTAGGGTGAGATCAATATTTGCAGAATGGGTGTCATCTCTGGGAGGATCAAACTCTGTTGCACTGGCTAACTCATGCTGTATTTGAGGCAAATCTGAATTGGTAGTTACAAATGATACTTGAGGATTTCTCAATACCTGTCGTGTACGTAGGGAATAATGACATTCAGGTTGATCGTCTGACTGAGTATCAGAGGAAGAGAGTACAGGATCAGGAGGATTGTAAGAGTCTGTCACATTAGTCTGGGTTGGAACATCATTATCATCACATACTAACTTCATATGATCTAAATGCGATTCTTTAAACTGACCAGTACTAATTTCTCTAACCTTATACTTATTACCAGTGATACGTTCAACTACTCGATAAGGACCCACAAACTTTTGATCAAGCTTAGGCATTGCAGACGTTTTGTTAAAGTTGGTCAGCATAACTCTCGAACCTACTTTGATTTTGGATGGCTTTGTTCGAGTGTTTGCGACTCTTGTAAATTCTGCTGTTGATTTATGAAGTGTTTCACGGATTCTTCTAAAAACACTTTGAGCTAAGCTGGTACGAGTTGCTATGAAATCATCAGGGTTGTAATTTGGTTTCGGATTAGAATATAGCAACTCATAAGGCAAACGTTTATCTACACCGTACAATGCATAATGTGGAGTGTCACCTATAGAAACATTGTAAGCAGAATTTATAGCACACTGCACATCAGGTATAACTTCATCCCAAGTTTCACTGTTGGGATTGATAGTGGCCCTCAAGACATCAAGTACTTTCTTATTGGTATGTTCCGCTAACCCATTGCTGGCAGGATGATGAGGAACAATGGTGGATTTAGAGATCTTGTACAAGGTACACAAATTTTCAAGAATCTCATTACAGAATTCACCTCCATTATCTGTTACCAGGGACTTAGGGGTGGTATGACTGCAGATAATGCGTTCTTTAAATGCTTTAGCTACTGTCTCGGCAGTCTTATCTGCAATAGGAACTAACTCACAATATCTGGTGAAATGGTCTACCATAACACATAGATGTTTGTTGCCCTGGAGGGAACATTGGAAATTAGTTAACAAATCTAGCGCAACTCTTTCCCACGGTTCGCTAGTGGTTGGATACACTTGGATTGGATTAGGACCATTAGCATTACCTTTATGTTGCATGCAGACACTACATTTCTTAACATACTCAGAAATATCAGTTGCCATACGAGGCCAAAAGTATTTCAATCTGGCTTGTTTTACTGAACGATCCATACCAGGGTGTGCAACACCTGGTACATCATGAACTAGCTGTAAGGCTACATTCACTAGTGACTGTGGAATTACTAACTGGTAAACTCTTCTGCTAGGAGTACCCAACTCGGCTGTTCGATACAGTAATTCTTGATTCATGACAAAGTCACTGATGGGTGCTGGTGGCTTCACAGTGAGAATAAGATCTTCCTGGAGCAGGAATCGAATCACACCAGACCACATGGGATCTGTTCGTTGAGCATTCTTTACATCCTCAGCACTAAATGGAGGGTCTGCAGTTACTATACTAACATGTCGCGATAAGGCATCTGCGACTACATTTGACTTGCCAGGTAAGTGTTCAAAGGTGGGATTGAACTCTTGGATAGTCAAGGTCCATCTGGCTAACCTTCCAGTAGGTTGTTTGTTCTGGAATAAAGGTATCAGTGGAGCATGGTCTGTCAGGACATGAACAGAGTACTGATAAATAATGTCTCGGAAGTGCTTTAAAGACCATACTATTGCTAAAGCTTCTTGCTCAGTTACTGTATAATTACGTTCAGCCTTCGTAAGGACTCGGCTAGCAAATGCAACTGCGTTGTACTTGCCATCAGTCTTCTGAGCTAGTACGGCACCTATGCCAGTAGAACTAGCATCAGTTGTCAGATAGAAGGGCTTAGAAAAATCTGGAAATTTCAAAATTGGAGCAGATGTTAGTTTTTCTTTTAGAGTTTGGAATGCTCTTTCTTGACGGAAGGTCCAAATGCTTGACTTCATCTGGGAAGTCAGTGGGAGCTAAGTCTTTCTCCTCAACTGGTGGAACAGATTGATCCAGTGAAGTGGATGAGGTCTCCCCGGTAGAAATAACACCGGCCCACTGGTCAGGAGACAACTCATCCTCTACCTGAACAGGGTAAGGGTAGTGAACAAGGTCAACAAGATTGGTATTTGCTCTGAGACGAACACCAGAAGTGTTAGCTAGGAAGAAATGGATCTTACTATCTCTTACAACATGTAAGGATGGTTCAACAAATAGACCTTTTACTTTACAGGAATCACTGTCAACTAGGACGTTATCACCATCTGGAACACTAGGAACAACAACAGACACTCTAGTGAGGGCACTAGCTGCGACAGAAACGTCTTTCTGCAGACGGCATGTGACATCAACAAGAGATGGCATTACTAGTTGCAAGTAATCGTTTTCTGACAAAGCGTTCCCTGTGGAGAAACTACTACTTGGACTAGCAGACATTGCAGGGATAGGCTCAGCACTCAAGGTAGTCAGAGCGTCCTCGGACACTTGAGGTAACTGGACACTATCTTGCAAGTCTGAAGTTGCAGGAACACAGAAAGGAGTGACAGGATCATCAGTGCCTGACCGCTTGGGTACGCTACTGGAAAATGCACTGGCCTGTAAGGACTTAATTCGAATGTCGTACTCTGCGGCAGTATGGCAGATCTCGGATCGAAGCTGGTAACCCCAAAATGGAATGATCAAGTCATCAATTTGGGCATGCCATCGATAAGGGTCGAGCACAATGTGTAAGTCTCGCATGGAAGCAAATCCCAGTAGAAGGTCACCAGGGAAAGTAATCTGGTCGACAACAAGGAAGGAAGCAGTGAAGTCTCTACCTTGGATAGAAAAGGTTAGGGAAGTCCGACCTCGGACACGCAGGTGAGAAGCAGCTACTCCACTAAGGGAGGACACATGAGTCGGTTCTACGAGGAGGACATGTCGTAACTGCTTATCCCTAAACAAACTAGACCTGATAATATTGACTTGCACACCAGAGTCCATGAACAAATGAACGGGCGCATTATGAACAGATGCTTGCACTATAGGGCCTATGGTTGCATTGGAAGTTATGAGCAAACAAAAAGGTGGATTGTCATCAGCAAAGATTTGTTCCACTTCATCCCGAAAATCATCTATGTCAGAGACATGTGAAGCAACATCATCAGCAGGATTGTCATTCTCGAGACTGCTTAAGGCTTCAAAGGAATTGTGATCGGGGATGGTGTACTCATTATCACCTACTGTCACCATGGGACGGTTTGACTGGGGCGCTCGAATTCCCCCGAATTGGAAGAATGAGCCTGGTTCTGGTTAGTTTGAGAACCACAATGTCTGTTTCCTCTACGGGTTCTGCGGTTGGAACGGCCACGGAAAGACCTAGAGTACTGATGGTTGTAGAGAGCATTGCACTCAGATGTGTCATGTCCATGTATTCTATGATAAGTACAGTAGGGAAGATCTGACCGGTACTCATCATCAGTACGACGCCTCTTAGGGTGACTATCAGGACAATTAATTGCAATATGGCCACGGAAACCACAGTTGTAACAAGTCCGCTGACTATGGTTACTGAATGTACTATGAATACTACGAGGTTTATAATGACTCTGTACACTGGTCCTTGGTGATCGCTGAGATGGTTGACGACCACGATTTGTCGCTGTGGCGCAAACAAGAGGTGGTGCAGACTGAGGCATAGGTGTGAAATTACTTTTGATACATGGGAAAGTACCCTGGGGGCACAAGGAACCTGCATGATTTAGGGCTGTAAGTGGTTCCATCGTCACAGTTGGAGGATTAGTCTCATAAGCACACACGGAAGCAGGTGGCATTAGTTCTTTGATTGCTCCAAAAGCTGCAATTTTAGCAAACGATGCTGTGGATGGTTTATCCTCGTCAGGGACAAAAGCTGAGGACTGGACAGCATTGATAAATGATGATAAAAGTTTGTCTAATCGAACAGCAAATGCACTCAACGATTCATTAGTCATGGGTGTAGCATTCACTAGTTCCCTAAGAACGACATATGGATCAGCTGTTTTTACTGGTACGAGGAAAGAACGAATCAGTTCCTCATATTATGACCACTTAGTAAGATTCCTGAAGTCTCGCATATCAAGGAGATCAACAACGTGAACAGTAGCAGGGGATCGATGAGGAGCTTCTTTCGCAAGTCTGATAAGACTTTCCTCAGAAGGAGGACCTTCAACTAGAGCATTAACACGAGAACGAATGGCAGTAAACCATGCTTCAAGACTATGTACATGGCCATTGAATAAAAGTAACGCATCAAGGGAATCACGAGTAAAACTATAGTATCTCAGTGTCTGGGTCGTTCTGTCAGTCCATAAGGAACTGTGAGGACTGATGACAGAAGCAGCAGTAGCCTGAGAGGTCTGAGTGTCGACATTCACTAAAGTATCACTTGACGGTATGTGAGACATAATGGCAAAGAAGTTGCACAAGAATAAATAAGGCAAAAATAATGAACAATAAAAATGATACAAAATGCTAAAATTAAAATAAAAGAGATGCAACTAATTCTGCAGAAGTAATAAAAAAAAATGTCTAAGATACACTGCAAGAGGAAGGACAACTCAACTGGGCAAGATAAAAATTACATTGAAATTTACAAGTAAAAATATTACTGGAGACTGAATTAAATGAAAAAATGAGCTGTCTGTACTCTTGCTAATAAAGAAATTAACTAATAAAATTTTAAATCAATGTAAAAAGTATAAAATAATATCACTAAATTGTATGCAACGAGAGATAACTGGGAAGTTTAAATATTTTCTAAGAATGCATAAACAAAATTAAAATATAATGCAAAGACAACATGAAGAAAAAATAATAAAATGAAAAACAAGACTCAAACAATAATGAACTGAGAATAATAATGTCAATAAAAGAAAATAATTCACTGCAGAACAAGTGCAACAAAATAAGGTGTAGAAATAATCAATACAGCAATAAAAGTTACACTGGGAAAATGTAGGTTAAATAATAAAATAAAAATATGAAGAAAAACTGATTGAACACTTTAACTCTTAATTGTAAATTAGACAAAACAATTTACTCAAACAGAGTAAAGAAAACACTTTACGTTAAAAAGAAATTGAAATTACACTAAGAGTGAATTTGTTCAAAGAAATATGAAAAATATGAATGAAAATAAAACAAGAAACAAAACTGGAAGTGTAACACTTACAAGTGGCGGGGCACACAACGCTTACAAGTGGCGGGGCACACAACACTTACAAGTGGCGGGGCACACAACACTTACAAGTGGCGGGGGACACAACACTTACAAGTGGTGGGGCACAAAACACTTACAAGTGGTGGGGGACACAACACTTACAAGTGGTGGGGCACACAACACTTACAAGTGGTGGGGCACACAACACTTACAAGTGGCGGGGCACACAACACATATTCACTTATTCATTTTTTTTTTAGTATATTCTTACAACAAAATCTTGCTGTGACTGATACGACAAAAAATACTGGCAATAATAATGGTACACAAGTCTGCGAGAAGATCAGGGAATGAGACACTGCTGGTGTACGAAAAAAAGGTACACATAGAAATAAATGGATAATTTGGTATACGACAAATACTGGAGAATACAATGCTGAAAGAATACAAAAAAAAATGAATGAATTACTTCACACGGAGTGACTGACTGGTACACTGGTTACTGGTAACTGGTTACTAGGAACTGGTACTACTACTGAGAAGGACAGTGAATATTACTATTCTACTCAAACACTGTTTATTATTAAGTCCTCATACAATAATATATTTGGGAACAGGAGAACATTATTGTGGTTTAGATAAATGGGGTGGTACACATAAGCAGTGAGACAGGGAATACGATCAACCTGACGAAAATGAATGTAACTTACAATATAATTCAGAGAACAGTTCACCACAGGAACTAAGCCACAGGTCCCAAGACCTACACAGCCGAGTACTGCTCCAAGCCAGTACTCTGCCCACTGTCTCCAACAGTCTGCTCCAGAGACTCCAGCAGCCTTCTCCCGAGCCCTGCACACAGCAGCAGCTCCTCTCAAATCTCCTGCTCAGAGCTCTGCACCCAGGCCAGAGCTCCGTCCGAATCTCCTGATCATGCTCTTCCTTTGGCTTATATGGTGGTCCAAGCACCTCCACAATGAGGTGTGCACCACGTGTACGACCTGACGCCGAGATCTGACGCCAGTGACGAACAAAGGAGCTGAGACTTAAGCCGAAAAGGCGTGGCTGCTTAGCCACTTGCCAAGGCAAGGTGACCATATAATTAGGTCTCCCTAGAGAGCTCACAAGCCAAGCTGAACTACATCACATCATGATTGTCTTCATTATTATTATCATCATCATTATCATCATAATCATCATCATCATCGTCATGATTATCATCATCATCATTATTATTATCATCATCATTGTCATCATCATTGTCTTCATCATTATCATCATCATCATTATTATTATCATCATTGTCATCATCATTGTCTTCATCATCATTATCATCATCATTATTATTATCATCATTATTATCATTGTCATCATTGTAATGGGGAAGCTGGAGGTGCTGTCCTGGGAGACAGTAATGGTGAAGCTGGAGGTGCTGTCCTGGGAGACAGTAATGGTGAAGCTGGAGATGCTGTCCTGGGAGACAGTAATGGGGAAGCAGGAGATGCTGTCCTGGGAGACAGTAATGGTAAAGCTGGAGATTTTGTCCAGGTAGTCGGGAATTATACGCAGGAAGGAATACATATAAATGACCTCATAGGGGACAGGAGCCATAGTAGGGAAACAAGTGTAGTCAAAGATAAGATAAAACCAATATTGCAAACTAGAAATACCGCAGGAAATAGCAAACAAGAGGACTCCACTAGCAATAGTGAGGATATATTACCAAAAACAACTGGTGGGAGCTCCATTGTTGGTGCTAGGGAGGATAGAAGTAAGACAGGGAAACATGCACCAACAGGGAATACAGTCACAGAAACCCAAGGCAAACGGAAACCAAGCCTGTGCACATACTATGCACTCGGTATCTGCTGGCATGGGAAATCTGGAAAAACAGATGGGACGTGCAACTATGACCACCCTAGGAAATGCCATGCCCATATGACAACAGGAAAATGCAAACTCCCTTCCTGTAAGCTTTTTCACCCTGAACTGTGTACCTCTTCAGTACAGGAAAGACTGTGCTATAACTTAAATTGCCAGGCATACCATCTAAAGGGGACAAAAAGATACAAAACATCCAGGCCATGGGAAAACCTGGGTAGCCACAGCCACTCAAGAGGGAGAGGTTTTTTAGTGCCAGGAAGGAAAAAAACTGGCAGGAAATGGCAGAAATCGTACACCAAATCCAGTCATTCCTGGAGTGGAACCACAGTCGATGGCCTCCACTCCAAACCAACAGATACAGATACTAATGCCGGAAAAAAATCCCCCCCCAGTACCAACAATACCACCAGTCCGATAACATTCTTCTTTGCAAATATACAGGGTCTAAAGCCAGCAACAAACAACAAAATACCTTTCATCCGTGGACTGCTTGCAGAGGCAAAGGCAATGTTCGCGGCTTTCACTGAGACCCACATAAAGGATCACTTGGACAACGAAATATGGATCCCAGGTTACAACCTATACAGATGTGACAGAGTGAACAGGCAAAAGGGGGGGGGGGTTGGCCTGTACATTGCAGAGTCACTTGTTTGCACAGAACTGCTAAATGCCTCAAATGATGTAGTGGAAGTTTTAGCAGTAAAGGTCGAGAACCAAAACCTAGTCATTGTGATAGTCTACAAGCCTCCGGATGCAACATCCCAGCAATTCCAGGAACAGCTGTTAAAAATTGACCACTGTCTGGAAAACCTTCCAGCTCCTGCACCCAACATCTTGCTCCTGGGGGATTTCAACTTAAGGCACCTAAAATGGAGGAATATAGCAAATAATATTGTTGCAGTAATAACACCAGGAGGCAGCTCTGATGAAAACTCACACTCACGCGAGCTTTTAAATCTCTGCACAAAATTCAATTTAAACCAGCAAATAATAGAGCCTACTAGACTGGAGAATACACTAGACCTCATCTTCACTAACAATGATGATCTGATAAGAAATATCACCATATCAAAAACAATATACTCAGATCACAACATAATTGAGGTTCAGTCATGTATGCGCGGAGCCCCAGACCGACATAATGAGATTAGTCACGAGGGAGCATTCACCAAATTCAGCTTCAATAACAAAAACATAAAGTGGGACCAAGTAAACCAAGTCCTAACCGATATAAGCTGGGAAGATATACTAAGCAACACAGACCCCAACTTATGCCTAGAACAGATTAACTCGGTGGCACTCGATGTATGCACAAGGCTTATTCCTCTAAGAAAAAGGAGGAGTAGATGTAAAACAGAAAGAGACAGGCGCTCCCTTTACAGGCGACGGAAAAGAATAACAGAGCGGCTAAAAGAGGTCAATATATCTGAAATGCGTAGGGAGACACTGGTCAGAGAAATAGCAAGCATCGAACTTAAGCTAAAAGAATCCTTTAGGAGTCAGGAATCGCGGGAAGAACTAAAAGCCATAAATGAAATCGAAAGAAACCCAAAGTATTTCTTCTCCTATGCCAAATCAAAATCGAGAACAACGTCCAGTATTGGGCCCCTACTTAAACAAGATGGGTCCTACACAGATGACAGCAAGGAAATGAGTGAGCTACTCAAG
>NC_091337.1:31913554-31916054 GCF_038502225.1 Cherax quadricarinatus
CTCCCATCCATCCTTCTTTGAGCACCCGAAGAGGACCTCGTACATTGTGCCCAAAGATCAGCTCAAACGGACTATACCCTGTAGACTCTTGCACCGTCTCTCGTACTGAGAACAGCAACAACGGTAGAGATTCATCCCAATCTGTCGGAAAGTGCATGCAAAAACTTCTCATCATTGTTTTTAATGTTTGGTGGAATCTTTCCAAGGCGCCTTGGGACTGAGGGTGATAGGCAGTGGATAAGTTGTGAATTATCCCTAACCTAGTTAATACTTCCCTAAATGCTTTGGCAGTGAAGTTAGTACCTTGATCACTTTGTATAGTTTTAGGAATGCCAAAACAAGAAATGAATTTTGTTAAAGCTTTGAGAATAGCTTTAGTATTGATACTACGCATTGGGATCGCTTCAGGATATCTGGTTACTTTATCCATAATTGTAAATAAATACTGATTTCCAGACTTTGACTTAGGTAGTGGACCTACACAATCTATAATTAAATCTGCAAAAGGTTCTCCATCAGCAGGTATGGGTTGGAGAGGTGCAGGTTTAATGGAATGTCCAGGTTTTCCAACTTGCTGACATTCTCGGCAACACCTAATATGATTCTTCACATCTTTCTTTAATTTTGGCCAATAAAATTCTTTTGTGATTCTATACAAGGTTTTTGTAATTCCTAAGTGACCTCCTGATGACGTATTATGAGCTATATTTAATATCTGAGGTCTATACTTGGTTGGAACTACTAACCTGTCGTATAATTGCCGGCCCTCTATCTCCTTACCAGTCTCAGTGCAAACCAAATAATCATTTTTAACTTCATACTTGACTGGATGACCCAAAGAGGATTTACCCATGGCTGCCTGAAAAGCGAATTTTAAAGAAGGGTCCTTTCGTTGTTCCTCCCGGAAGGACAGTCCCTCGGGCATGGAAACAGAGACATCTGGCAATCCTGCAACCTGGGAATAGGAAGGCTTGATCGGGGTCTGTTCACTTGATTTACGAGACTCCGGCCGGTGTGTCTCATAAAACAACGTGGCTATTCCGAGATCGGAGTCGTCCAAGGATAGGTCAACATTCTCCCCAGACAACCCTTGGGATGTTGCCCGAGTTATGGCCAACACTGGAGAAGCATTAATCATTATAGGTTCAGGACACGAAGTAACAGTAGTAATGTTATTACCCAGTAATAACATGGCATTTTTCATGGGAAATCCTTTTGAGACACCTACAGTCAAGTACCCAGTGTAATATTTGCACTGTACATAAATTTTATGCAAAGGAACGGAATATATAGCTCCTCCATAGGCTTCCAATAAAACTGAGGAATTCAAGGAAGTATTCTCTGAAAGGGGTAATATTCCTTCTCTGACAAGTGAGCAATATGCTCCAGTATCTCTAAAGGTATTTACTTTAGTTGGTTCTGAGTTTTCCTGAAGGGAAATAAAACTTTCGCAATAATAAGGGGCCATACCTTTTTCTACTTCTCTAGGGGACATGTTACTAGGGATATTAGAGATTTTCCCGATGGGTTGAGGTTTTTGGGGGCAGTTGGAACTGATGTGACCTTCTTTATTACACCTGAAGCAGACAACAGGCTTGCCCTTTACTCCCTGATGACGTTGCAAGTGGTGTCGTTCTGGCTGGTGCCTCTCTGGATATTGTTGTCGAGATGCTCCATAAGTAGTTTGCCTCTCCGCAGGGGGACCATATGTTGAGAAGCGTGGCTCACCAGGTGACTTGGTTGGATGACGTAGACGCTCTCCCTCCGGCTGGCACTTCATTCTCCAATGTTGTCGATCTCTGCTCACGCCAGACTGTTGAAAAGAGAGACGGGACCGCTCGGACAAGGAGCGGTTCGTTTCGAAGGTATCAGCCAACCTGGCCGCCTCCAATGCAGTGGTTAAGTCATGATCCTGCAGAAAGACACGAACCTCTGGTCCCACAGACTCCAGCAGGTTATCAATCAGAATAAACTGCACCAGCTCCTCAAAGTTAGAGACACCACTCGCTTTATACCAGCTGGTAAAAGCTTTGGTTTGCTGTCTCACAAAGTCCACCAGGGATTGACCAAGCTGCCGCCTGTTCAATTTGAAGGTCTTACGATATTTAGCTGGGATACATGTATATGCTCCCAACACTGTGGTCTTCACTACTTGATAATCAGAGAATTCAGCGTCAGTTAATACCGACGTAAATTCCTGTGCCTTACCCAATAATGCTGTATGAACCAACGCTGCCCAGTGCTGTTCCGGCCACCTCAAGGCTCGAGCCTGATTTTCGAAGCTTTCGAAAAATTGCTCTGGTTCGGCCTCATTGAAGCGGGGAACAAGCTGTACTGCTTTTTGTAAACTGAAATCGTTTACAGAATGCGAAAACTGCCTAATTTCTCTTTCCCTATCAAATTCTTCCCTTGCGAATGCTCTCTGTTCCCTAGTTTGCTCCAGCGTGATTTTTGCCAGCTCAAGTGCCAACGACGCTGATTCACCTCGAGACAACCCAGC
>NC_091337.1:32235294-32252794 GCF_038502225.1 Cherax quadricarinatus
CAGCCCGGCTGATCCGGCACTGACTTTAGGTATCTGTCCAGCTCTCTCTTGAAGGCAGCCAGGGGTTTATTGGCAATTCCCCTAATGCTTGATGGGTGGCTGTTGAACAGTTTTGGGCCCCAGACACTTATGGTGTTTTCCGTTAGTGTACCAATGGCGCCCCTACTTTTTATTGGGGGCATTTTGCATCGCCTGCCCAGTCTTTTACTTTCGTAGGGAGTGATTTCTGTGTGCAGATTTGGGACCATTCCTTCCAAGATTTTCCAAGTGTAGATTATGATATATCTCTCCCTCCTGCGTTCCAACGAGTACAAGTCAAGTGCTTCCAAGTGTTCCCAGTAGTTAAGGTGCTTGACAGAACTTGTACGTGCAGTAAAGGATCTCTGTACACTCTCTAGATCTGCGATTTCACCTGCTTTGAATGGAGATGTTAATGTACAGCAGTATTCCAGCCTAGAGAGAACAAGTGATTTGAAAAGGATCATCATTGGCTTGGCATCTCTCGTTTTGAAAGTTCTCATTATCCATCCTATCATTTTCTTTGCACGTGCGATCGTGGCACTGTTGTGATCCTTGAAAGTGAGATCCTCAGACATTACTACTCCCAGGTCCCTTACATTATTTTTCCGCTCTATTGTATGGCCTGAGTCAGTAGTATACTCTGTTCTAGTTATTATCTCCTCCAGTTTTCCATAACGGAGTAGTTGGAATTTGTCCTCATTGAACATCATATTGTTTACCGTTGCCCACTGGAAAACTTTGTTTATATCTTCTTGGAGGTTAACCGCGTCCTCAGCAGATGACAGCCTCATGCAGATGCTAGTATCATCCGCAAAGGATGATACGGTGCTGTGGTGTATATCTCTGTTTATGTCTGATATGAGGATAAGGAATAAGATGGGGGCGAGTACTGTGCCTTGTGGAACAGAGCTCTTCACTATGGCAGCCTCCGATTTAACTCTGTTGACCACTACTCTTTGTGTTCGATTTGTTAGGAAGTTGAAGATCCATCTCCCCACTTTCCCAGTTATTCCTTTAGCACGTATTTTATGGGCTATTACGCCATGATCGCATTTGTCAAATGCTTTTGCAAAGTCTGTGTATATTACATCTGCATTCTGATTTTCTTCCAGTGCATCCAAGGCCATGTCATAGTGATCCAGTAGTTGTGAGAGGCAGGAGCGACCTGCCCTGAACCCATGTTGCCCTGGATTGTGCAGATTTTGGGAATCCAGGTGATTTGCAATCCTGCTTCTTAGCACTCTTTCAAAGATTTTTATGATGTGGGACGTCAGAGCTATTGGTCTATAGTTCTTAGCTAATGCTTTGCTGCCACCTTTATGGAGTAGGGCTATATCCGTTGTTTTAAGTGACTGTGGAATTTCACCCATGTCCAAGCTCCTCCTCCATAGTGTACTTAGGGCACGCGAGAGGGGTTTCTTGCAGTTCTTAGTGAAAACAGAGTTCCACGAGTCTGGGCCCGGGGCTGAGTGCATAGGCATGTTGTCAATGGCTTTTTCGAAATCTATCGGAGTTAGGGTAATGTCGGAAATTTGGCATACATTTATGGAGCTTTGAGGCTCATTCATGAAGAAATCATTTGGGTCGTCGATCCTCAGACCGATTAGTTTTTCGCTAAACACAGAGTCGTACTGGGATTTCAATATTTCACTCATTTCCTTGTTGTCATCTGTGTAAGTCCCATCCTGTGTGAGTGAGGGCCCGATACTAGATGTGGTATTTGCCTTGTTTTTGGCATATGAAAAGAAATATTTTGAATTTCTTTCAATTTCACTAATAGCTTTAAGCTCCTCCTGCCTCTCCTGGTTCCTGTAAGAGTCATTTAGCTTAAGTTCGATAGTTTCCACTTCCCTGGTCAGCGCCTCCTTTCGTGTATCAGATATTCTAGCACTCCTGAGGAGCTCAGTGACTCTTCGTCGTCTTCTGTAGAGGGAGCGTCTTTTTCTCTCCAGTTTACTCCTGCTCTTCTTCTTTCTTAGGGGAATATGCCTAGAACATGCTTCGGCTACCAGGAAGTTGATCCTTTCAAGGCACTGGTTTGGATCCATGTCATTTAAGATATCTTCCCAACATGTTTCGTTTAGGACATGGTTTACCTGGTCCCAGTTGATGTTCTTGTTGTTGAAGTTGTATTTTGTGAAGACACCTTCACAGGTACATGCATTCTGCTGATCAGGACCCCTATGCATGTACGTCTGGACTTCGATTAGATTGTGATCGGAATTAGTTGTTTTTGATATTCTTATGTCTCTTATCAGGTCCTCATTATTTGTGAAGATAAGGTCAAGTGTGTTTTCTAGTCTTGTTGGCTCCACTATCTGCTGGCTTAAGGTGTGATTTCGCAGAGACTTAGTAGCTCATGTGTGTGTGACCTTTCATCTGCGCTACCTCCGGGGATTGTTTCAGCTATAACATTATTTGCTACATTCTTCCAATGTGTATGCCTTAGGTTGAAATCACCAAGCAGTAAGATGTTTGGGGATGGAGCTGGAAGGTTTTCCAAACAGTAATCAATTTTCGGTAGCTGTTCCTTGAACTGTTGTGAGGTTGCATCTGGTGGTTTGTATACAACCACAATGACTAGGTTTTGGTTCTCGATCTTTATTGATAGAACTTCAACTACCTCATTTGTGGTGTTCAGCAACTCCGTGCAGATAAGGGACTCTTTGACATACAGGTCAACCCCCCCTTGTTGCCTGTTTTTTCTGCCGCATCTAAAAAGGTTGTAACCACTTATCCATATTTCACTGTCAAAGTGATCTTTTGTGTGAGTTTCTGTGAAGGCTGCAAACATTGCATTAGACTCCTCTAGAAGTCCACTGATAAAAGGTATTTTGTTGTTGGTGGATGGCTTAAGGCCCTGTATATAAGCAAATATGAACGAGGTTGTATTCTGTGTTTGTTGGGGGGATTTTGTTATTGGCATCAGTAGTTGTAATTCTGGAGGGCCATGGGTGGCCACTGGCTGCGCCTCCAGTCCAACAAGGCTCCAAGGTGGTGGACTATTTTTGTTATTTCCTTCCATTTTCTTTTTTCGTTTCCTGCCACTAAAAAATCACCTGGAGTTGGGTTGTCGTAGCTACTATTGTTTGTCTTGTGGGGTCTGTGCCTCCTGGTCCCTTTTAGATGGTATGCAGGGCACTCGATGTTGTAACACTGCTTCTGGAGGACCGAGGAGTGGCACATTTTTGGGTGAAAGAAAGTACAGGAAGAAGAACGACACACTCCTTTAGACAGGAGGTCGCTACATTTTTTGGGATGGTCAAAGTTGCATGTCCCATTTTTTTCCCCTGTTATTCCATGCTTACAGATGCCCCAAGCATAACATTTGCACAAATTCACCTTTGGTTGAGAATTGTTGGGAGGTGTGTTGTCAATTTCTGCAGGTTCTGGGACTGTATCCAACTGTATCCTCAGTATCCAAGCCAGGGCCACCCCGTCCTGGATTCCATCTACTTTCCCCAGTAGAGGAAGGAGGAGACTCCTCTCCAACATCTGTACTGTGGGCCACGGTCTTGTGCAATGATGGTTGTATATTTACGGTTTTAGATGGTTGTATATTTACTGTTTTTGTGGTGGTTTTGGTAGTGTCCCTAGGAGAGTCTGGGCTGGCAGTAAGGCTGGGGGCTGGGTCTGGGTCAGCACTGGGGCTGGGGGCTGGGGCTGGGTCTGGGTCAGCGGCTGGGCCTGGGCCAGCGGCTGGGCCTGGGCCAGCACCAGCACTGTGGGTATTAGTGCTATGACTGGGGGAGCCTGGGCCAGCACCAGCACTGTGGGTATTAGTGCTATGACTGGGGGATGGGTCTGGCTTAGCACCATGTGGGTGACTAGATAGTTTCGAGTCAGCTGTTGTGGTATGGACATTCTGCATTTTTGATACACTATCTCTTGCTCCCATGTTTTATATATTTTTGGTAGACTATCCAAGAGGTCATCCTTGTTTTCTTGATTATTTTTATCATTTATTAATCTCCTTAGTACCTTTCTGATACCTGCCCAAAGTTCTACATCTTTATTGCACAACCAGAAGCACCTTGCTAGTTCAAGGTCATTTTTTGAGGCTGTATTTAGTCTAGTACAAGAGATATGGTGTTTGGAAGAGCATAGGTTGCATGTGATTCTGGATTTCCTTCCAAGGATTTTTTTACATGTCCCACAGATATGCTGTGCTGACATCCTGTCTGTATCCTACTACACTCTGTATGCCACAGAAGAAAACTGATTTCCAGTTTTCTGGAAATCAGTTTTGGGGAAAGACAGAACTTCCTCCTTTGCCGTCAGAACTCCTCATGAAGGCGATTTCCTATTGGCTATCCCCAGTTATTCCTTTGACTCAAGTCATGACCTACAGACCGTTTGCATTCATGTTACCCTTCTGATTACGGTCCTAATTCTCACTGACCCAATCCTCGCCGACTCTATCTTAGCTGACAGTGCATCAGCTGATAGATTCAGACACCATGGTCTTGTTTGTCGTAGATCTCAGGCAGGGATTGCAAGGCATAAAAATGTTAACATTATCAAGAGGACGCTTTCAAACAGCCGGATGCCCAGCAATAAGGGAGCCACCACAGGTATGTAAACCTGATGGCACAGATGGAATTACCTTGCATGCCTGGAGAGACAAATGTTGATACACCAAAACACCAGGAGGAAGGAGGGGCAGCTACCACCTTCAGGGACTCCCAAGAGTCTAGAAAAAAGGTGAACCTTCTCTTTTTTACATGTTCGTTCCCACTGGTCCAGAGTGTCTTGACTCGTGAGCAAAGAGCGCATCCAAGATCCTTAAAGAGCCAGGAAGACTAGTGTTCTGTTCCAATAGCTCAGTGCTGCTGTTCAGAGGGGTAATGCCCGTTATATCCTGGGTAAATGCCACAGGTTAGAGGCGCTGGATGAGATACAGTGGACCCTCGAATTTAGTCCTGCCTTTTCTGTATGCAAAACTATTTTTATTATCTATAAAATGTATTTTTTGTTAATATTTTTGGGTGTCTGGAATGGTTTAATTGGATTTACATTATTTCCTATGGGAAATATTAAAAAAAAATACATTTTATAGATAATAAAAATAGTTTTGTATACAGAAAAGGCAGGACTAAATTCGAGGGTCCACTACTTGTAAAGTATAAAACTGAAGCGGAGACAAGGAGGGGTAGGTGTCGTCCTGAGACAGGCTGGTGGGAGGTCTTAAAGGAGGCTTTGTGCTATGGGCTTGGACATTCAACAGCCATATGAGAGACAGAAGTGGAGGCAAATGGTTTTAATGATTTGGAGTGCTCTTGGAGTGTGCGGAAGGTAACATTACAGTTCAGATGAATATTCTAACTAAAAAATCTTCATCTCTCCTTCAGTGTAAAGACACTGTATTTCCACCTCCAGGACTCGAGTCCGTTACAGTGATTTCCCACAATCCTTTCATAAAAGTTACCTAACCTAAACTATGGCAACCTAACCTAATTTAATCAAGAAAAAAAACCTTAAAGGCTTTTAATGGAAATTCGTGCAGGTAAAAAGGAATGCACTAGAAGTGTAAAAATGGCCGCCCAAACTAGCATACACTTAGACACTCATAAAAAGAGGGAAATCCCAGGGCTTAACTGGGCTTTAGCTCTGGTCTTTACAAGCTTAACAAAGATGGCGAGTTGCGTCACACTGATACATTACCATACATATTATTATAATCATGGGGAGCGCTAAACCCGTTGGGTTTCAAGCAACACCTGTACCGGGAGGGGTATGGAAGGTATTCATGGCTCAGTTCAGAGACCTGGACAACAGATCCAGTTCCCTAGATCAAGAACCCCTCACAGGGGTCCAGGAACCTCCCCTTGAGGGGTAACATGTGTAAATTATCCTCCAGGATGACCCAAAAATACTTAGACAAGATAAGATAGGCAAGACTTATATTCCGTTTCACGTTATTTGAACTTATATATGTAAACATAGGGAATATATGTATATAAATAACTAATATATAAGAAATATACGTAAAAAAATATATGCTGTGCATGAGTCTTTTGTAAAGCCTGAGATTAGGCCCAAAAGAGCAGTGGAAGGGGACATTTGTGTCCAGTTCTGGACATTTGTGTCCAGTTCTGGGCATTTGTGTCCAGTTCTGGACATTTGTGTCCAGTTCTGGGCATTTGTGTCCAGTTCTGGACATTTGTGTCCAGTTCTGGACATTTGTGTCCAGTTCTGGACATTTGTGTCCAGTTCTGGACATTTATTACAAGAAGCGCTTCGCCCCGAGTTGTTTCTTCCTGGAGTTTACCTGGACAGAGTTCCGGGTCAACGCCCCCGCGGCCCGGTCTATGACCAGGCCTCCTGGTGGATCAGAGCCTGATCAACCAGGTTGTTTCTGCTGACTGCACGCAAACCAACGTACGAGCCACAACCCGGCTGGTCAGGTACCGACTTCAGGTGCTTGTCCAGTGCCAGCTTGAAGACTGCCAGGGGTCTATTGGTAATCCCCCTTATGTATGCTGGGAGGCAGTTGAACAGTCTCGGGCCCCTGACACTTAATGTATTGTCTCTTAACGTGCTAGTGACACCCCTGCTTTTCATTGGGGGGATGTTGCATCGTCTGCCAAGTCTTTTGCTTTCGTTGTGAGTGATTTTCGTGTCCTAATTTGGTACTAGTCCCTCTAGGATTTTCCACATGTATACAATCATGTATCTCTCCCGCCTGCATTCCAGGGAATACAGGTTCAGGAACCTCAAGCGCTCCAAGTAATTGAGGTGTTTTATCTCCGTTATGCGCGCCGTGAAGGTTCTCTCTACATTTTCTAGGTCAGCAATTTCACCTGCCTTAAAAGATGCTGTTAGTGTGCAGCAATATTCCAGCCTAGACTGAACAAGTGACCTGAAGAGTGTCATCATGGGCTTGGCATCCCTAGTTTTGAAGGTTCTCATTATCCATCCTGTCATTTTTCTAACAGCTGCGATTGATACAGTGTTATGGTCCTTGAAGGTGAGATCTTCCGACATGATCACTCCCAGGTTTTTGACGTTGGTTTTTCGCTCTATTTTGTGGCCGGAATTTGTTTTGTACTCTGATAAAGTTTTAATTTCCTCGTGTTTACCATATCTGAGTAATTGAAATTTCTCATCGTTGAACTTCATATTGTTTTCTGCAGCCCACTGAAAGATTTGGTTGATGTCCGCCTGGAGCCTTGCAGTGTCTGCAATGGAAGACACTGTCAGGCAGATTCGGGTGTCATCTGCAAAGGAAGACACGGTGATGTGGCTGACATCCTTGTCTATGTCAGTTATGAGGATGAGAAACAAGATGGGAGCGAGTACTGTGCATTGTGGAACAGAGCTTTTCGCCTCGGACTTTACTCTGTTGACTACTACTCTTTGTGTTCTGTTTGTGAGGAAATTATAGATCCATCTACCAACTTTCCCTGTTACTCCTTTAGCACGCATTTTGTGCGCTATTACGCCATGGTCACACTTGTCGAAGGCTTTTGCAAAGTCTGTATATATTACATCTGCATTCTTTTTGTCTTCTAGTGCGTCTAGAACCTTGTCGTAGTGATCCAATAATTGAGACAGACAGGAGCGACCTGCTCTAAACCCATGTTGCCCTGGGTTGTGTAACTGATAGGTTTCTAGATGGGTGGCGATCTTGCTTCTTAGGACCCTTTCAAAGATTTTTATGATATGGGATGTTAGTGCTATTGCTTTACTGCCCCCTTTGTGGAGTGGGGCTATGTCTGTTGTTTTTAGTAACTGTGGGACGACCCCCGAGTCCATGCTCCCTCTCCATAGGATGGTAAAAGCTCGTGATAGGGGCTTCATGCAGTTCTTGATGAACACGGAGTTCCATGAGTCTGGCCCTGGGGCAGAGTGCATGGGCATGTCATTTATCGCTTGTTCGAAGTCATTTGGCGTCAGGATAACATCAGATGGGCTTGTATTTACCAAATTCTGTGGCTCTCTCATAAAAAATTCATTTTGATCTTTGACTCTCAGTCTGGTTAGCGGCTTGCTAAAAACTGAGTCATATTGGGACTTGAGTAGCTCACTCATTTCCTTGCTGTCAACTGTGTAGGACCCATCTTGTTTAAGTAGAACCCCAATACTGGACGTTGTTCTCGACTTTGATTTGGCATAAGAAAAGAAATACTTTGGGTTTCTTTCGATTTCATTTATGGCTTTCAGTTCTTCCCGCGATTCCTGGCTCCTATAAGATTCCTTAAGCTTAAGTTCGATGTTTGCTATTTCTCTGACCAGTGACTCCCTACCCATTTCAGATATATTGGCCACTTTTAGCCGCTCTGTTATTCTTTTTCGTCGCCTGTAAAGGGAGCGCCTGTCTCTTTCTATTTTACATCTACTCCTCCTTTTTCTTAAAGGAATAAGCCTTGAGCATACATCGAGTGCCACAGAGTTAATCTGTTCTAGGCGTAAGTTGGGGTCTGTCTTCCCAGCTTATATCGGTTAGGACTTGGTTTACTTGGTCCCACTTTAAGTTCTTGTTATTGAAGTTGAATTTGGTGAATGCTCCCTCGTGACTAGTCTCATTATGTCGGTCTGGGGCTCCGCGCATACATGTCTGAACCTCGATTATGTTGTGATCTGAGTATATTGTTTTTGATATGGTGACATTTCGTATCAGATCATCATTGTTAGTGAAGATGAGGTCTAGTGTATTCTCCAGTCTAGTAGGCTCTATTATTTGTTGGTTTAAACTGAATTTTGTGCAGAGATTTAAAAGCTCGTGTGTGTGTTTACCTGGAGTTTACCTGGAGAGAGATCCGGAGGTCAACGCCCCCGCGGCCCGGTCTGTGACCAGGCCTCCTGCTGGATCAGAGCCTGATCAACCAGGCTGTTGCTGCTGGCTGCACGCAACCCAACGTACGAGCCACAGCCCGGCTCATCAGGAACTGAGTTTAGGTGCTTGTCCAGTGCCAGCTTGAAGACTGCCAGGGGTCTATTGGTAATCCCCCTTATGTGTGCTGGGAGGCAGTTGAACAGTCTCGGGCCCCTGACACTTATTGTATGGTCTCTTAACGTGCTAGTGACACCCCTGCTTTTCATTGGGGGGATGGTGCATCGTCTGCCAAGTCTTATGCTTTCGTAGTGAGTGATTTTCGTGTGCAAGTTCGGTACTAGTCCCTCTAGGATTTTCCAGGTGTATATAATCATGTATCTCTCCCTCCTGCGTTCCAGGGAATACAGGTTTAGGAACGTCAAGCGCTCCCAGTAATTGAGGTGTTTTATCTCCGTTATGCGCGCCGTGAAAGTTCTCTGTACATTTTCTAGGTCGGCAATTTCACCTGCCTTGAAAGGTGCTGTTAGTGTGCAGCAATATTCCAGTCTAGATAGAACAAGTGACCTGAAGAGTGTCATCATGGGCTTGGCCTCCCTAGTTTTGAAGGTTCTCATTATCCATCCTGTCATTTTTCTAGCAGATGCGATTGATACAATGTTATGGTCCTTGAAGGTGAGATCCTCCGACATAATCACTCCCAGGTCTTTGACGTTGGTGTTTCGCTCTATTTTGTGGCCAGAATTTGTTTTGTACTCTGATGAAGATTTAATTTCCTCATGTTTACCATATCTGAGTGATTGAAATTTCTCATCGTTGATCTTCATATTGTTTTCTGCAGCCCACTGAAAGATTTGGTTGATGTCCGCCTGGAGCCTTGCAGTGTCTGCAATGGAAGACACTGTCATGCAGATTCGGGTGTCATCTGCAAAGGAAGACACGGTGCTGTGGCTGACATCCTTGTCTATGTCGGATATGAGGATGAGGAACAAGATGGGAGCGAGTACTGTGCATTGTGGAACAGAGCTTTTCGCCTCGGACTTTACTCTGTTGACTACTACTCTTTGTGTTCTGTTTGTGAGGAAATTATAGATCCATCTACCAACTTTCCCTGTTACTCCTTTAGCACGCATTTTGTGCGCTATTACGCCATGGTCACACTTGTCGAAGGCTTTTGCAAAGTCTGTATATATTACATCTGCATTCTTTTTGTCTTCTAGTGCGTCTAGAACCTTGTCGTAGTGATCCAATAATTGAGACAGACAGGAGCGAACTGCTCTAAACCCATGTTGCCCTGGGTTGTGTAACTGATGGGTTTCTAGATGGGTGGTGATCTTGCTTCTTAGGACCCTTTCAAAGATTTTTATGATATGGGATGTTAGTGCTATTGGTTTGTAGTTCTTTGCTGTTGCTTTACAGCCCCCTTTGTGGAGTGGGGCTATGTCTGTTGTTTTTAGTAACTGTGGGACTACCCCCGTGTCCATGCTCCCTCTCCATAGGATGGAAAAGGCTCGTGATTGGGGCTTCTTGCAGTTCTTGATGAACACAGAGTTCCATAAGTCTGGCCCTGGGGCAGAGTGCATGGGCATGTCATTTATCGCCTGTTAGAAGTCATTTGGCGTCAGGGTAACATCGGATAGGCTTGTGTTAATCAAATTTTGTGGCTCTCTCATAAAAAATTCATTTTGATCTTCGACTCTAAGTCTGGTTAGCGGCTTGCTAAAAACTGAGTCATATTGGGACTTGAGTAGCTCACTCATTTCCTTGCTGTCATCTGTGTAGGACCCATCTTGTTTAAGTAGGAGCCCAATACTGGACGTTGTTCTCGATTTTGATTTGGCATAGGAGAAGAAATACTTTGGGTTTCTTTCGATTTCATTTATGGCTTTTAGTTTTTCCCGCGATTCCTGACTCCTAAATGATTCTTTTAGCTTAAGTTCGATGCTTGCTATTTCTCTGACCTGTGTCTCCCTACGCATTTCAGATATATTGACCTCTTTTAGCCGCTCTGTTATTCTTTTCCGTCGCCTGTAAAGGGAGCGCCTGTCTCTTTCTATTTTACATCTACTCCTCCTTTTTCTTAGAGGAATAAGCCTTGTGCATACATCGAGTGCCACCGAGTTAATCTGTTCTAGGCGTAAGTTGGGGTCTGTGTTGCTTAGTATATCTTCCCAGCTTATATCGGTTAGGACTTGGTTTACTTGGTCCCACTTTATGTTTTTGTTATTGAAGTTGAATTTGGTGAATGCTCCCTCGTGACTAGTCTCATTATGTCGGTCTGGGGCTCCACGCATACATGTCTGAACCTCAATTATGTTGTGATCTGAGTATATTGTTTTTGATATGGTGACATTTCTTATCAGATCATCATTGTTAGTGAAGATGAGGTCTAGTGTATTCTCCAGTCTAGTAGGCTCTATTATGTGCTGGTTTAAATTGAATTTTGTGCAGAGATTTAAAAGCTCGTGTGAGTTTGAGTTTTCATCAGAGCTGCCTCCTGGTGTTATTACTGCAATAATATTATTTGCTATATTCCTCCATTTTAGGTGCCTTAAGTTGATATCCCCCAGGAGCAAGATGTTGAGTGCAGGAGCTGGAAGATTTTCCAGACAGTGGTCAATTTTTAACAGCTGTTCCTGAAATTTCTGGGATGTTGCATCCGGAGGCTTGTAGACTACCACAATGACTAGGTTTTGGTTCTCGACCTTTACTGCTAAAACTTCCACTACATCATTTGAGGCATTAAGCAGTTCTGTGCAAACAAGTGACTCTGCAATGTACAGGCCAACCCCCCTCCCGTTTTGCCTGTTCACTCTGTCACATCTGTATAGGTTGTAACCTGGGATCCATATTTCGTTGTCCAAGTGATCCTTTATGTGGGTCTCAGTGAAAGCCGCGAACATTGCCTTTGCCTCTGCAAGCAGTCCACGGATGAAAGGTATTTTGTTGTTTGTTGCTGGCTTTAGACCCTGTATATTTGCAAAGAAGAATGTTATCGGACTGGTGGTATTGTTGGTACTGGGGGGGGGATTTTTTTTCGGGCATTATTATCTGTATCTGTTGGTTTGGAGTGGAGGCCATCGACTGTGGTTCCACTCCAGGAATGACTGGATTTGGTGTACGATTTCTGCCATTTCCTGCCAGTTTTTTTTCCTTCCTGGCACTAAAAAAACCTCTCCCTCTTGAGTGGCTGTGGCTACCCAGGTTTTCCCATGGCCTGGATGTTTTGTATCTTTTTGTCCCCTTTAGATGGTATGCCTGGCAATTTAAGTTATAGCACAGTCTTTCCTGTACTGAAGAGGTACACAGTTCAGGGTGAAAAAGCTTACAGGAAGGGAGTTTGCATTTTCCTGTTGTCATATGGGCATGGCATTTTCTAGGGTGGTCATAGTTGCACGTCCCATCTGTTTTTCCAGATTTCCCATGCCAGCAGATACCAAGTGCATAGTATGTGCACAGGCTTGGTTTCCGTTTGCCTTGGGTTTCTGTGACTGTATTCCCTGTTGGTGCATGTTTCCCTGTCTTACTTCTATCCTCCCTAGCACCAACAATGGAGCTCCCACCAGTTGTTTTTGGTAATATATCCTCACTATTGCTAGTGGAGTCCTCTTGTTCGCTATTTCCTGCGGTATTTCTAGTTTGCAATATTGGTTTTATCTTATCTTTGACTACACTTGTTTCCCTACTATGGCTCCTGTCCCCTATGAGGTCATTTATATGTATTCCTTCCTGCGTATAATTCCCGACTACCTGGACAAAATCTCCAGCTTCACCATTACTGTCTCCCAGGACAGCATCTCCAGCTTCACCATTACTGTCTCCCAGGACAGCACCTCCAGATTCACCATTACTGTTTCCCAGGACAGCACCTCCAGCTTCACCATTACTGTCTCCCAGGACAGCACTATCAGCCCCTCATTTACTGACTACCAGGACATCACCTCCAGCCTTACAGTTTCTGACTACATGGCCAGTATCAAGGGCAGTACCATTCAGCCCAGACTTTTTATGTTCCCATCTGTTGTAGAAAGCTTCCAGGTTTTCTATGAAAGCAGCTTTGATGTTGTCCTCTTTTAATACCCTTGTGATTTTAGTCCACAGATTTATCTCATTTGGGCATACCCAAAAACACTTCCCTGTTTTAACACTGCTTGTAGCTAGTTCTTGGATATCTGCACAAGGGGCGTACACCAATTTCCACAAAAATGACAATTTACTCATGTGGAAGCCCGTTTGTTTGACTGACCACAGACTACACACAGCTTCATAATGATTTGAATGGTTGATTTACTGCAATTCTACTAGCAACCTCTTGAATATTCTATTAATAACCTCCTTAAATGAAGCTCTAGCTATTTGTATTTCTGTTTCTAACTGTTTTTGTATATTGGACAGCTTACCGTGCACGTTCCTGATTTATATTTAATGTTTGTGTTTATAAGGGCGCCTACAACCCCATCCGTTTACAGTCTGCTTTATTGTCCAACGAAACCGTTTGAAACCAGTCAAGGGTTCGGACCAGTCAAGGGTTCGGACCAGTCAAGGGTTCGGACCAGTCAAGGGTTCGGACCAGTCGATCTGATCTGATCAGTGGGTCACTTATTTAAAACATACTGGTCGGTGATTTGAGCTAACACATGAAGGATCTACTGGAAATTATCTACCCGAGTAATATGTGATTTGATTGATACAAAAGTATAACTTGCGTGTTGAAGAAACCGGTGACTGCTGGCAACTCCTACAATTACGAACGGTCGACCTCAACCCTTGTTTATCAATCGCTATATCTAGCTTTTCTATTTTTTTTTCCGTCTCCACCACAATAAATGCTATATTATCACTATAGTTGACTGGTGGAAATTTTGGAGGAAGGACGCTTTTTCTGTAGTAATAATTGTTTCTCGTTGTGTATATTGCGACCGCTGGTAACTACAGGTTATAAGAAATTCACAGTAACGTCTGGTATTTCAAGAAAAAAGAAACTAATGAAAGTCACTCCACTCCACTAAGTACCATTATAATACTGGTTAGTTGCTACTACAATACTGTATTCTGCTATTCACTGGTATCACTAGATTATATGCGAGTACACTAGCAAGCCAGGAAGATTATTAAAAACAGCTGACCTGTGGTAAGTTTCTGGCGACTTCTGGCACCTGCCTCTATAGGCTTATCACTTCATTTACAAATTCACCTGTTTTCAAATGACACTTTAGCCTTTATCATCAATATACTAGGGAGCCACTGTAGTATACACTATACACTATGTATACTCAATGTTATCAGGGAGACTTTCTTTCCTCTGACACGAAAAGTTCAATTATTATTATTTTTTTTCACACGGGACACAAGCCTGATTCCCCTCTGGCAGTAAACTCTGCTAGGTAGTGCACACTAATTCTCCTTTTTGGCTCAGTATATAATGTTTTCCGCCCAAGATTGGTTCCAGGCGCTAGAGGGATGTATCGTATAGGATTGATGACACAAATTAAAGTTCTAGCACGTAAGAGCGACCGTGAAAACACGAGATAACCCGGAGCACAACGAGGCACGCTGACACGCTTATCGTGGCCAGTGAGTTCTCGTCAGAGCTGCCTCCTGGTGTTATCACTGCAACAACATTATTTGCTATATTCCTCCATTTTAGGTGCCTTAAGTTGAAATCCCTCAGGAGCAAGATGTTGGGGGCAGGAGCTGGAAGATTTTCCAGACAGTGGTCAATTTTTGACAGCTGTTCCTGGAATTGTTGGGACGTTGCATCTGGAGGCTTGTAGACTCAGGTTGTGTAACAATGTTGGTAGAATTATCCTCAATATGCCGGGTAAAAGGACACAAGTGCAACTAATGTGACTTTTTTTTATGGCAATGTTTCGCTCTCCAGGATTTTACATGTAATTTAGTTGGGCGAATTTTCAGTCGTCAGTTTCGAACGTTATTCATCGTTACTTAAACATAGATTTCATAAGTTTAGCAGATATTGGTTATTAGGTACACAACACGCTCAACACCTGTTGTGTGTGAAGTAAGATATTTGTGCAGTAGTTAGGTATCTTTATTCCGAAACTTCTCGCCTACACACTAGGCTTCTTCAGTCGAGTCCACAAGGGGCAGCAGAAGCAGCCTTGAAGACGAAGATTTGAGGTGGTGAGTCCCTCAGCCTACAAGAAGAGTTCTGTTCTCTAGTCGCACAAGTGAGAAGGGATGTGTTAGTGAGGGACTTGCCATCTCAGTGATGACATTCTCACTTCTACTGGTGAGTACTGTCTCTCCTGCCGTCACATCTGTACCTCACCTTTGACAGTATATAAGTCGACATATTATATAGGTTTTCAATGCTGATGGACTCATTGACATCCTCCTTACATCTCTACTGCTTCTGCTGCCTCGTTTGTACTCGACTGGAGAAGCCTACTGTGTACGTATACTCGACTGGAGAAGCCTACTGTGTACGTGTACTCGACTGGAGAAGCCTATTGTGTACCTGTACTCGACTGGAGAAGCCTACTGTGTACCTGTACTCGACTGGAGTAGCCTACTGTGTACCTGTACTCGACTGGAGAAGCCTACTGTGTACATGTACTCGACTGGAGAAGCCTACTGTGTACCTGTACTCGACTGGAGAAGCCTACTATGTACGTATACTCGACTGGAGAAGCCTACTGTGTACGTGTACTCGACTGGAGAAGCCTATTGTGTACCTGTACTCGACTGGAGAAGCCTACTGTGTACCTGTACTCGACTGGAGAAGCCTACTGTGTACATGTACTCAACTGGAGAAGCCTACTGTGTACCTGTACTCGACTGGAGAAGCCTACTGTGTACATGTACTCGACTGGAGAAGCCTACTGTGTACCTGTACTCGACTGGAGAAGCCTACTGTGTACATGTACTCGACTGGAGAAGCCTACTGTGTACCTGTACTCGACTGGAGAAGCCTACTGTGTACCTGTACTCGACTGGAGAAGCCTACTGTGTACCTGTACTCGACTGGAGAAGCCTACTGTGTACATGTACTCGACTGGAGAAGCCTACTGTGTACCTGTACTCGACTGGAGAAGCCTACTGTGTACATGTACTCGACTGGAGAAGCCTACTGTGTACCTGTACTCGACTGGAGAAGCCTACTGTGTACCTGTACTCGACTGGAGAAGCCTACTGTGTACCTGTACTCGACTGGAGAAGCCTACTGTGTACCTGTACTCGACTGGAGAAGCCTACTGTGTACATGTACTCGACTGGAGAAGCCTACTGTGTACCTGTACTCGACTGGAGAAGCCTACTGTGTACGTGGAACGTCTCGGAATAAGGATACCGATCAACTTGCCGGTACTGTATACCATTATTTTATTCACTTACAGTTCAACCTGAGCTTCATGTATGTTGAATTAAATGATCAGTAATTATATTTATTATAGGGGCACAAACATTATATGTACAAAAATATAACTATATTAATAATAAACTTATATATACGACATACAACCTACTCTCTACACATTACACTAACTCACTAGTTAATTAACACATAAACAGTGGGGCTCTGACACCCCTACTTCAGCCGGCCTCTCAGCCTACAGGCAAAATATTATTGTCTGTACTCTCCACTACCCAAGCCCCTGCAAACTTAGGGCCTTAACGGAAATATAAGGAGAGGAAATACAATTTTTGTTTTTCAACAACCTATGGTATGAACGTACCCAAAATCCCCACTGTGGAAAATATAGTATATTTTCCTTAAATAGTGTATTTGTCTATAAATTAATAAAATACATTGTATTTAATAAAAATTATGTTATCGAAAATGGGAAACTTTGCGTCTGCGCAGAATAGACTCGCCATTGTGTTTGAACTGGGCAAGGAAACGTTAGTGAATAATCGGAAGAATTTTCTTTGCTCTAGAGGTTATATTGAGCATACACCTCTCAAATAGGAGCCGAAATTGTTGGATGTGCATTTTCGCATAAGTTGAGCATTAAACCGATGTACAGGGGAGCTCCAGGAACCTCAGATAAGTCTGTTTATGTTAAATTCTGGCCAGTAAATTTATCATCAATGTAGGCAAAAGGGGGGTCCTGTACATGGCACAGTAATCTCCAGTCAAATTGGTGAGTGGAATTAAGATAAATTCTCCTTCTGTTATGTAAATGTGCATAGGTAATCATTTATTAATTTTAATATACAGTCCACAAATTTATATATTTACCAGAATTCCTGGTGATGTATATTTCATTTGTAATTAATAGGTCTAGAGCAACTTGTGGATATGACAGTGGTAGGTATCGAAGGGGGACATTTTTGCGACCTAGGTGTCCCAAATTCCTACTTGTCTATGTAACTTTGATAAATAATAATTATCTTTGTTATCATTTACTGGTATGTACATTATGAGTTACATCCAGATAAATATAATTTTCCACCCCTCTCCGTACTTATACAAACACCAAACCATGATGTCTTGCTGCAGCCATCGCTCTTCCAGTACTGACACACACATACCTCTCCTTCCCTGTCCTGTTCTGGCTACTCTTCAGGACTAACACACGTCTGGTTTCAGAACAAATCCCGTAAGCTGACATATATGGAGCCTTTTTTAAACATACATTTTATACAAATGTATGTAATGGATCGAATAGGAGGTAAGTTACTGAAAGCAGTGAAGAGTTTTTACAAGGATAGTGATGCCTAGGTTAGAGTACGTAGGAG
>NC_091337.1:32257794-32297794 GCF_038502225.1 Cherax quadricarinatus
GGGTCCCGAAACATGGAGAGCCAAGATGATGGATGTGGTACTGGAGAACCTCATGCATCAACATGTTAGAGACACTACCAGAGAGAGAGGAGAGGATGAACCAGCAAGGTTGGACCTTGTATTCACCATGAGTAGTTCGGACATCGAGGGTATCATGTATGAAAGGCCCCTGGGAGCTAGTGATCATGTGGTTCTGTGCTTCGACTACATAGTTGAGCTCCAAGTGGAGAGAGTAGCAGGAATAGGCTGGGAAAAACCAAACTACAAAAGGGGGAACTACTCAGGCATGAGGAACTTCCTTCAAGACATTCAGTGGGAGAGGGAACTGACAGGAAAACCAGTACAAGAAATGATGGACTATGTAGCAACAAAATGCAAGGAGGCAGAGGAGAGGTTTGTTCCCAAGGGAAACAGAAATAATGGGAAGAACAGAACGAGTCCTTGGTTCACCCAAAGGTGTAGGGAGGCAAAAACTAGGTGTACTAGAGAATGGAAAAGGTACAGAAGACAGAGAACTCAGGAAAATAAAGAAATCAGCCGAAGAGCCAGAAACGAATATGCACAGATAAGAAGGGAGGCTCAGAGACAATATGAAAATGACATAGCATCAAAAGTAAAGACTGACCCGAAGCTGTTGTACAGCCACATCAGGAGGAAAACAACAGTCAAGGACCAGGTAATCAGACTGAGGAAGGGTGATGGGGAATTCACAAGAAACGACCGAGAGGTATGTCAGGAGCTCAACACAAGATTTAAAGAGGTATTTACAGTGGAAACCAGTAGGACTCCAAGAAATCAGAACAGGGGGGCACACCAGCAAGTGCTGGATGAGGTACATATAACCAAGGAGGAGGTGAAGAAGCTGCTATGCGAACTTGACACCTCAAAGGCGGTGGGACCAGACAACATCTCTCCATGGGTCCTTAAAGAGGGAGCAGAGATATTGTGTGAGCCATTAACAAAGATCTTCAACACATCATTTGAAACTGGGCAACTCCCTGAGGTATGGAAAATGGCAAATGTAGTCCCAATTTTTAAAAAGGGAGACAGACATGAGGCACTAAACTACAGACCTGTATCTCTAACGTGTATAGTATGCAAGGTCATGGAGAAGATCATCAGGAGGAGAGTGGTGGGGCACCTGGAAAGAAACAAGTGTATAATTGACAACCAGCACGGTTTCAGGGAAGGAAAATCCTGTGTCACAAACCTACTAGAGTTTTATGACAAGGTGACAGAAGTAAGACAAGAGAGAGAGGGGTGGATCGACTGCGTATTTTTGGACTGCAAGAAGGCTTTCGACACAGTTCCTCACAAGAGGTTACTGCAAAAGCTAGAGGACCAGGCACACATAACAGGAAAGGCACTGCAATGGATCAGAGAATATCTGACAGGGAGGAAACAACGAGTCATGGTACGCGACGAGGTGTCAGAGTGGGCGCCTGTGACAAGCGGGGTTCCACAGGGGTCAGTCCTAGGACCTGTGCTGTTCTTGGTATACGTGAACGACATAACGGAAGGGATAGACTCAGAAGTGTCCTTGTTTGCAGACGATGTGAAGTTAATGAGAAGAATCGAATCGGACGAGGATCAGGCAGGACTACAAAGAGATCTGGACAGGCTACAAGCCTGGTCCAGCAACTGGCTCCTTGAATTTAACCCTGCCAAATGCAAAGTCATGAAGATTGGGGAAGGGCAAAGAAGACCGCAGACACAATATAGTTTAGATGGCCAAAGACTGCAAACCTCACTAAAGGAAAAAGATCTGGGGGTGAGTATAACACCGAGCATATCTCCTGAGGCGCACATCAATCAGATAACTGCTGCAGCATACGGGCGCCTGGCAAACCTACGGATAGCGTTCCGATACCTCAGTAAGGATTCGTTTAAGACTCTGTACACCATCTACGTCAGGCCCATACTGGAGTATGCAGCACCAGTTTGGAATCCACACCTAGTCAAGCACGTCAAGAAATTAGAGAAAGTGCAAAGGTTTGCAACAAGACTAGTCCCAGAGCTACGGGGATTGTCCTATGAAGAAAGGTTGAGGGAAATCGGCCTGACGACACTGGAGGCCAGGAGGGTCAGGGGAGACATGATAACGACATATAAAATACTGCGCGGAATAGACGAGGTGGACAAAGACGGGATGTTCCAGAGATGGGACACAGACACAAGAGGTCACAATTGGAAGTTGAAGACTCAGATGAATCAAAGGGATGTTAGGAAGTATTTCTTCAGTCATAGAGTAGTCAGGCCATGGAATAGCCTAGAAAGTGATGTGGTGGAGGCAGGAACCATACATAGTTTTAAGGCGAGGTATGATAGAGCTCATGGGGCAGGGAGAGAGAGGACCTAGTAGCAATCAGCGAAGAGGCGGGGCCAGGAGCTGTGACTCGACCCCTGCAACCACAAATAGGTGAGTACAAACAGGTGAGTACACACACACACACATATATATATATATATATATATATATATATATATGCAATAAGATCACAGTAAACAGGTGACTTCAGAATATGCAAAACAACCACTCTGAAAGAATAGAGAAATTCCAAGCGCTTTCGTGACTACTCACATTATCAAGGAACTATGAAAGTAAAGCATCCAAGGAAGCTATATAAGGGGTCTGGTCGGCACCTCACTATCAGATCCCACAACGGTTTAAACACGTGACGCGCGGCGAGCCAACTTGGAAAGGTCCTTGGCACAACTCACCCCACAAACTATTCTACCCAAGAAATAAGAAATTTTAAAGATTATTTGTCCAGTGTATTATTAAATTCTTCCCAAATTCTATTAATTATAAATGGATCTAATTTATATAAACCAAAGGAAATATTCATATTATTGTCAAAACTGCTTTTTATGAAACAAGATTCAATTATATTCCTGTCGACCATGGACTTGCTTGATACTACTTTCTCAACTTTTTGAAAATCAATTGGATGGTTAAAATCTCTTACATGAATAAATAGAGCATTGGAATCTTGTCCAGTTCTAATGCTATATTTATGTTGTTTTAATCTTAGTTCGAGATTTTTACCAGTTTGACCGTAATAAACTTTATCGCAAATTTTACAAGGAATCTTATAGACACATCCATCAGCATTTTGGGGGGAATTCTTTATCAAAAGTTTTTTTACTGTATCGAGATTTTTGAATACAACTTTAATATTAAAAGTCTTAAGAAGAGAAGGCATATCAACCAAGTTTTCATGGTAAGGGAGAACCAACATATTTTTATTTGAATAAGGCTGGTTGTCCCTTTTTGGATTGTAAAAAGTATTTCTGGCAACTTTAAAAGATTTATCAATTACATTTCTTGGGTATTTTAAATCATTACCTATTTCATAAATTTTGGATATTTCCTCATCTATGAACTCAGGACTACAAATTCGTAAAGCTCTCAGAAACATTGATGAGAAAACAGACAGTTTGACTCTATCTTGATGCGAGGAATAATAGTGGACATAGGAACAGTTATTAGTAGGTTTTCTGTAAATTTTAAATTTGAATTCATTATTACCCTTAATAATTAAAACATCTAGAAAAGGCAATGAGTTATTTTCTTCAAACTCAACAGTAAAGTTTATTGAATGGGCTAAGCTATTTAATTTTCCAAGGAAATGGTGTATATCTACATTTTTGGGCATAAGACACAAAATATCATCAACATATCTGAACCATTTAGCTCTATTAGGGAGGATTGTGTTAAGTAACCTTGTTTCAAAAAATTCCATGTATAGGTTACTAAGAACAGGTGAAAGAGGATTTCCCATTGCCATACCAAACTTGTTTAAATGAACAAGTTCTGCCCAAGTCTCTTTTACCCAATAGACTCCTTGACATGAGAGATCGTCCTTTTGATGATTTTATGAGAATTATTCTTCAGAAACATATTGAAATAACTAAAATACAGGAGAAGGAAGCATTCAAAATATTGAGAAACAAAAAATACTCTTTTAATCAGGCCATTCCATCAGAATGGAAACACAGTATGTTGGATCATTGCTATAATAAACTCAGAAGAATTTGTAATGAACTCAAGAGCAAACTACAAAGAAAATTAGACATTTTAATTGAAAATAGTGATTGGACAAAGCATGCTAATAACAATTTTGTAATTAACTTATCAGATGAAATTTTAGACAAACATACAACTGCTGCTCTAGGTTTTGGCTTAAGTTTTGCAACTTCAAAAAAACTTAATAATGTTGAAATTGCAAAAGCCTTTTGTAACTTTGAAAAATTTTCTGATTTATCCTCTGATGAAATTAATATTAGTAAAGGAATGGTATATAGCTCTATGTTAAAACCAAACATTCCCAATTGCCCTCAAAGATTCTTTAAGTCTTATGATACACTTAATAACAATAAAAATTTGCGCCTTACTAAAGCAGACAAAATAAATGCAATAGTAATTATGAAAGAAAATGATTACCAAGAAAAAACGAATAATCTCTTAGATGATACTGAAACCTATTCTAAACTTAGGAAAAATCCCCTAGAAACCGTTAACAGCAATTTCAATAAAACAATAAAACTTCTACTGAAAGGCAAAGATGAATTAGTCAAACAATTTACTTCCACTAATCCATCTTTGCCTTACATGTATGGACTAATAAAAACACACAAACCAGGGAATCCAGTCAGACTAATTATTAGCTCCATAGGGTCAGTTTCATATAAATTATCCAAATGGCTTGTTGATATTTTGAGCCCTATTGTTGGCAAAATTTCTAACTTTAATGTTAAAAACAACATAGACTTGGTTGATAAATTAAGCTCCTTGACTGACCTAAATGATTTTAACATGGTTAGTTTTGATGTTACTTCCTTGTTTACGAAAGTTCCTGTTGATGATTTATTAAGTTTCTTATCTGAAGAACTCGTTAACTATGATTTACCATTGCCAGTTCCTACTATCATTAAACTTATTAAACTTTGCATTGTTGATGCAAAATTTGTATTTAATGATAAATTTTACACTCAGAAGTTTGGTATGGCAATGGGAAATCCTCTTTCACCTGTTCTTAGTAACCTATACATGGAATTTTTTGAAACAAGGTTACTTAACACAATCCTCCCTAATAGAGCTAAATGGTTCAGATATGTTGATGATATTTTGTGTCTTATGCCCAAAAATGTAGATATACACCATTTCCTTGGAAAATTAAATAGCTTAGCCCATTCAATAAACTTTACTGTTGAGTTTGAAGAAAATAACTCATTGCCTTTTCTAGATGTTTTAATTATTAAGGGTAATAATGAATTCAAATTTAAAATTTACAGAAAACCTACTAATAACTGTTCCTATGTCCACTATTATTCCTCGCATCAAGATAGAGTCAAACTGTCTGTTTTCTCATCAATGTTTCTGAGAGCTTTACGAATTTGTAGTCCTGAGTTCATAGATGAGGAAATATCCAAAATTTATGAAATAGGTAATGATTTAAAATACCCAAGAAATGTAATTGATAAATCTTTTAAAGTTGCCAGAAATACTTTTTACAATCCAAAAAGGGACAACCAGCCTTATTCAAATAAAAATATGTTGGTTCTCCCTTACCATGAAAACTTGGTTGATATGCCTTCTCTTCTTAAGACTTTTAATATTAAAGTTGTATTCAAAAATCTCGATACAGTAAAAAAACTTTTGATAAAGAATTCCCCCCAAAATGCTGATGGATGTGTCTATAAGATTCCTTGTAAAATTTGCGATAAAGTTTATTACGGTCAAACTGGTAAAAATCTCGAACTAAGATTAAAACAACATAAATATAGCATTAGAACTGGACAAAATTCCAATGCTCTATTTATTCATGTAAGAGATTTTAACCATCCAATTGATTTTCAAAAAGTTGAGAAAGTAGTATCAAGCAAGTCCATGGTCGACAGGAATATAATTGAATCTTGTTTCATAAAAAGCAGTTTTGACAATAATATGAATATTTCCTTTGGTTTATATAAATTAGATCCATTTATAATTAATAGAATTTGGGAAGAATTTAATAATACACTGGACAAATAATCTTTAAAATTTCTTATTTCTTGGGTAGAATAGTTTGTGGGGTGAGTTGTGCCAAGGACCTTTCCAAGTTGGCTCGCCGCGCGTCACGTGTTTAAACCGTTGTGGGATCTGATAGTGAGGTGCCGACCAGACCCCTTATATAGCTTCCTTGGATGCTTTACTTTCATAGTTCCTTGATAATGTGAGTAGTCACGAAAGCGCTTGGAATTTCTCTATTCTTTCAGAGTGGTTGTTTTGCATATATATATATATATATATATATATATATATATATATATATATATATATATATATATATATATATATATATATATATATATATATATATATATATATATGCAAAACAACCACTCTGAAAGAATAGAGAAATTCCTTGATAATGTGAGTAGTCACGAAAGCGCTTGGAATTTCTCTATTCTTTCAGAGTGGTTGTTTTGCATATTCTGAAATCACCTGTTTACTGTGATCTTATTGCATATATATATATATATATATATATATATATATATATATATATATATATATATATATATATATATATATATATATATATATATATATATATATATATATATATATATATGCAATAAGATCACAGTAAACAGGTGATTTTCAGAATATGCAAAACAACCACTGTGAAAGAATAGAGAAATTCCAATCCCTTTCGTGACTAGGGACCCTCATCTTTATTTTTTAAATGCTAAGTCATTCAGAGGGTTTATTAACAGTACAGAAGACTGATGAGGTAGAGTATGAGAGAATCAGTCCCTCAGCCTAGGAGCACGTGTACTACCGCAGGAAGAAACAAGCTTATTTACTATAGTCAGATGATATGAAGGAATTGTCACTAGTAGGAGGGATTCCCCAGTGAGAGATTATAATGGTTATATCTGATGTTTTCTTTTCTTAAGGGGTGGACCGGTAAGCCAGGTGAAGGTCTCGTCAGATGACCAAAACCTCCAATGGTGGGTCATCATCTAAGACCCGCGTCAGGAAACACTTGTCCTGTTCCCTGTCGAACCTTACCTTACCTAACCCAGTGGAAGTAGGTCATGCCAAGGTGGGTCAGCGGGACATCTATACGCATATATTGCATCTATACCCATGTGTTGCTATGAGTTCTCTGGTGTTGGTGGGCCAGCGGTACGTCTGCGTGTGTCGGTATTATATACCTTTGATATACTGCAGGTCCCAGCTTACTACGTGTGTGTATAGCTCCTGTGTCAGCTTCACTCTTCGTTTCATCTCTGAGCAACAGAAGAGATGCTCTCATCAAACTCTGACATGTTTATTGATAACATGCTGAATATATCGTAGAAGTGACTCGGTTCACTTCGTTTTTATTCAAGTAACGAGTCATGTTTATAATGCCTTTAACATGGAAGTGAGACATGGCAAGTGAGGCGACCATTGACAGGCAGAGAGTCAAAATATGAAAAATAAGAAGAATTAATTGATCCCTCTAAAGTAATGGTTCAGTGTACGAAACTTTTTACTCATTTTTAATCTGCCGGCAGCAAATTACTCAACCAAAAAAAAAAACACAAATATTTTTTTTTTTCACAGCGGTTGACGTGTTTCACCAAATATATATAAAAAATAACCTAATTCTAAGTATTTCTGGCGACATTTCAACATCACTTGCGGTCACCACCCAGGTATATCTCCCACCCAGCATCACTCACCACCCAGGTATATCTCCCATCCAACATCTCTCACCACCAAGGTATGTCTCCCACCCCAGCATCCCTCACCACCCAGGTATATCTCCCACCCCAGCATGCTTCACCTCACAGGTACATCTCCTACCCCAGCATCCCTCACAGCCCAGGTATATCTCCCACCACAGCATCCTTCACCACCCAGGTATATATCCCACCATAGCATCCTTCACCACATAAGTATATATCCCACCCCAGCATCCTTCACCACCCAGGTATATATCCCACCCCAGCATCCTTCACCACCCAGGAATATCTCCCACCACAGCATCCCTAACAACATATGTATATCTCCCACTCCAGCATCCTTCACCACCCAGGTATATCTCCCACCACAGCATCCATCACCTCACAGGAATATCTCCCACCACAGCATCCCTAAGAACCCAGGTATATCTCCCACAACAGCATCCCTCACAACCCAGGTATATGTCCCACCCCAGCATCCTTCACCTCCCATGTATATCTCCCACCCCAGCATCCTTCACCACACAGGTATATCTCCTACCCCAGCATCCGTCACCACCCAGGTATATATCCCACCACAGCATCCTTCACCACCCAGATATATCTCCCACCATAGCATCCTTCACCACCCATGTATATATCCCATCCCAGCATCCTTCACCACCCAGGTATGTCTCCCACCACAGCTTCCTTCACCACCCAGGATTATATCTCCCACCCAGCATCCCTCACCACCCAAGTATATCTCCCACCTCAGCATCCCTCAAAACCCAGGTATATCTCTCACCCCAGGATCCCTCACCGCCCAGGTATATCTCCCACCCCAGCATCCCTCACCACCCAGATATATCTCCCACCCCAGCATCTCTCACCTCCCAGGTATATCTCCCACCCCAGCATTTCTCTCCACCTAGGTATATCTCCCACCCCAGCGCCTCTCTGCCCCAGGTATATCTCCCACCCCAGCATCTCTTACCACCCAGGCATAACTCCCATCCCAGCATCCTTCACTACCCAGGTATATCTCCCACCCCAGCATCCTTCACTTCCCAGGTAAATCTCCAACCCCAGCATCCCTCACCACCCAGGTACATATCTCCCACCCCCGCCTCCCTCTGCACCCAGGTATATCTACCACCCCCCCCCCCAGCATCCTTCACCACACAGGTATATCGTCTACCCCAGCATCCGTCACCACCCAGGTATATATCCCACCCCAGCATCCTTCACCACCCAGATATATCTCCCACCATAGCATCCTTCACCACCCATGTATATATCCCACCCCAGCATCCTTCACCACCAAGGTATGTCTCCCACCAAAGCTTCCTTCACCACCCAGGTATATCTCCCACCCAGCAACCCTCACCACCCAAGTATATCTCCCACCTCAGCATCCCTCAAAACCCAGGTATATCTCTCACCCCAGGATCCCTCTCCGCCCAGGTATATCTCCCACCCCATCATCCCTCACCACCCAGATATATCTCCCACCCCAGCATCTCTCACCTCCCAGGTATATCTCCCACCCCAGCATTTCTCTCCACCTAGGTATATCTCCCACCCCAGCGCCTCTCTGCCCCAGGTATATCTCCCACCCCAGCATCTCTTACCACCCAGGCATAACTTCCATCCCAGCATCCTTCACTACCCAGGTATATCTCCCACCCCAGCATCCTTCACCTCCCAGGTAAATCTCCAACCCCAGCATCCCTCACCACCCAGGTACATATCTCACACCCCCGCAACCCTCTGCACCCAGGTATATCTCCCACCCTAGCATCCCTCACCACCAAGGTATATCTCCCACCCCAGCATCCCTCCCCACCCAGGTACATATATCCCACCCCAGCATCCCTCTGCACCCAGGTATATCTCCCTCCCCAGCATTCCTTCCCACAAAGGTATATCTCCCACCCCAGCATCATTCACCACCCAGGTATATCTCCCACCCCAGCATGTCTCACCACCCAGGTATATCTCCCATCCCAGCATCTCTCACCACCTAGGTATATCTCCTACCCCTGCATCTCTCACCACCCAGGCACCTATCTCCCACCCCAGCATCCCTCCGCACCCAGGTATATCTCCCACCCCAGCATTTCTCACCACACAGGTACATCTCCCACCCCAGGATCCCTCACCACCGAAGTATATTTCTCACCCCAGCATCAGTCCCCACCCAGGTATATCTCCCACCCCAGCATCCCTCTCCACCCAGGCACATATCTCCCACCCCAGCATCCCTCCCCAACAAGGAATATCTCCCACCACAGCATCCCTCACCACCCATGCACATATCTCCCTCCCCAGCATCCCTCCGAATCCAGGTATATCTTCCACCTAAGCATCCCTCACCACCCAGGTATATCTCCCACCCCAGCTTCTCTCACAACACAGATATATCTCCCACCTCAGCATCTCTCACCACCCAGGTTTTTCTCCCTCCCCAGCATCTCTCACCATCCAGGTATATATCCCACCCCAGCATCTCTCACCATCCAGGTATATCTCCCATCCAGCATCCCTCACCACCCAGGTATATGTCTCACCTCAGCATCCCTCACCACTCAGGAATATCTCTCACCCCAGGATCCCTCACCACCAAGGTATATCTCCCACCTCAGCATCCCTCACCACCCAGATATATCTCCCTCCCCAGCATCTCTCACCACCCAGATATATCTCCCACCCCAGCATCCCTCACCACTCAGATATATCTCCCATCACTGCATCTCTCACCACCTATGTATGTCTCCCACCCCAGCAATTCTCATAACCCAGGTATATATCCCACCTCAGCATCTCTCACCACCCAGGTATATCTCCCACCCCAGCATCCCTCACCATCCAGGCATATCTCCCACCCCAGCATCCTTCACCACCTAGGTATATCTCCCACCCCAGCACCCTTCACCACCCAGGTATATCTAAAACCCCAGCATCCCTCACCACCCAGGTACATATCTCCCACCCCAGCATCCCTCTGCACCCAGGTATATCTCCCACCCAATCATCTCTAACCACCCAGGTATTTCTCCCACCTCAGCATCCCTCCATACCCCGGTACGTATCTTCCTCCCCAGCACCTTTCTGCACTAAGGTATATCTCCCACCCCAGCATCCCTCACCACCCATGCATATCTCCCAACCCAGCATCCCTCCATACCCAGGTACATATCTCCCCACCCCAACATCCCTCTGCACCCAGGTATATTTCCCACCCCAGCATCCCTCACCACCCAGGTATATCTCCCGCTCCAACATCCATCGCCAACCAGGTATATCTCCCAACCCAGCATCCCTCACCACCCACGCTCATATCTCTCACCCCAGGATCCCTCCCCACCCAGATATATCTTCCACCCCAGCATCCTTCACCTCCCAGGCATATCTCCCTCCCCATCACCTCTCACCACGTAGATATATCTCCCACCCCAGCATTCCTCACCACCCAGGTACATATCTCCCACCCTAGCATCCTTCTGCACCCATGAATATCTCCCTCCCCAGCATTTCTCACCACCCAGGTACATCTCCCACCCTTGCATCCCTCACCACCCAGGTATATCTCCCACCCCAGCATCCCTCCCCACCCAGGTACATCTCACACCCCAGCATCCCTCTCTACCCAGACACATATCTCCCACCCCAGCATCCCCCCACCCAGGTATATCTCCCACCACAGCATCCCTCACCACCCAGGCACATATCTCCCAACCAAGCAACCCTCCCAACAAAGGTATATCTTCCACCCCAGCATCCCTCACCACCCTGGTATATCTTCCACCCCAGCATCCCTCACCACCCAGGTATATCTCCCACCCCAGCATCTCTAACCACCCAGTTACATCTCCCATCCCAGCATCTCTCACCATATAGGTATATATCCCACCCCAGCATCTCTCACCACCCAGGTATATCTCCTTCCCCAGCATCTCTCGCCACCCAGGTATATCTCCCACCCCAGCATCCCTCACCACCCAGGTTAATCTACCATTCCAGCATCTATCACCACCCATCTCCAAAGCCAGCATCTCTAGGTATATCTCCCACCCCAGCATCCCTCACCACCCAGGTATATTTCCCATCCCAGCATCCCTCACCACTCAGGTACATCTTCCCCCCAAGCATCTCTCACCACCCAGGTATATCTCCCATCCCAGAATCTCTCACCACCAGGTATATCTCCCACCCCAGCATCTCTCACTACCCAGGTATATCTCCCACCCCAGCATCCCTCTGCACCCAGGTATATCTCGCACCCCAGCATCCCTCACCACCCAGGTATATCTCCCACCCCAGCATCCCTCACCACCCAGGTACATATCTCCCACCCCAGCATCCCTCTGCTCCTAGGTATATCTCCCACCCAAGCATCTCTAACCACCCAGGTATATCTCCCACCCCAGCATTAATCACAACCAAGGTATATCTCCCACCCCAGCATCCTTCACCACCCAGGTATATCTCCCACCTCAGCATCCTTCACCACCCATATATATCTCCCACCCCAGCATCATTCACCACCAAGGTATATCTCCCTCCCCAGCATCCTTCACCTCCCAGGTGTATCTCCAACCCCAGCATCCTTCACCTCCAAGGAATATCTTCCACACCAGCATCCTTCACCACCAAGGTATATCTCCCACACCAGCACCCTTCACCACCAAGGTATATCTCCCACACCAGCATCCGTCACCACCAAGGTATATCACCCACCCCAGCATCATTCACCACAAAGGTATATCTTCCACATCAGCATCCTTCACCACCCAGGTATATCTCCCACCCCTGCATCCTTCACCACCAAGGTATATCTCCCACCCCAGCATCCTTCTCCACCCAGGTATATCTCCCACCCCAGCATCCTTCACCACCAAGGTATATCTCCCACCCCAGCATCCTTCACCACCCAGGTATATCTCCCACCCCAGCATCCTTCACCACCAAGGTATATATCCCATCCCATCATCCTTCACCACCCAGGTATATTTCCCATCACAGCATCCTTCACCACCCAGGTATATCTCCAACCCCAGCATCCTTCACCACCCAGGTACATCTCCCACCCCAGGTTCCTTCACCACCAAGGTATATTTCCCACCCCAGCATCCTTCACCACCCAGGTACATCTCCCACCCCAGTATCCTTGACCACCCAGGTATATCTCCAACCCCAGCATCCTTCACCACCCAGGTATATCTCCCACCCCACCATCTTTCACCACCCAGGTATATCTCCCACCCCAGCATCCTTCACCACCCAGGTATATCTCCCACCCCAGCATTGTTCATCACTCAGGTATATCTACCACCGCAGCATCCTTCACAACCCATGTATATCTCCCACGCCAGCATCCATCATCACCCAGGTATATCTCCGACCCCAGCATCCTTCACCACTAAGATACATCTCCCACCCCAGAATCATCCACCACCCAGGTATATCTCCCACCCCAGCATCTTTCACCACCCAGGTATATCTCCCACCACAGCATCCTTCACCACCCATGTATATCTCCCACCCCAGCATCCTTCACCACCCACGTATATCTCTCACCCCAGCATCCTTCAACACTCAGGTACATCTCCCACCCCAGGATCCTTCACTACCCAGGTATATCTCCCACCACAGCATCCTTCACCACCCATGTATATCTCCCTCCTCAGCATCCTTCACCACCCAGGTATATCTCCCACCCAGCATCACTCACCACCCAGGTATAGGTATATCTCCCACCCAGCATCTCTCACCACCAAGGTATGTCTCCCACCCCAGCATCCCTCACCACCCAGGTGTATCTCCCACCACAGCATCCTTCACCACCCAGGTATATATCCCACCATAGCATCCTTCACCACATAAGTATATATCCCACCCCAGCATCCTTCACCACCCAGGTATATATCCCACCCCAGCTTCCTTCACCACCCAGGAATATCTCCCACCACAGCATCCCTCACAACATATGTATATCTCCCACTCCAGCATCCTTCACCACCCAGGTATATCTCCCACCACAGCATCCATCACCTCACAAGTATATCTCCCACCACAGCATCCCTAAGAACCCAGGTATATCTCCCACAACAGCATCCCTCACAACCCAGGTACATGTCCCACCCCAGCATCCTTCACCACCCAGGTATATATCCCACCATAGCATCCTTCACCACATAAGTATATATCCCACCCCAGCATCCTTCACCACCCAGGTATATATCCCACCCCAGCTTCCTTCACCACCCAGGAATATCTCCCACCACAGCATCCCTCACAACATATGTATATCTCCCACTCCAGCATCCTTCACCACCCAGGTATATCTCCCACCACAGCATCCATCACCTCACAAGTATATCTCCCACCACAGCATCCCTAAGAACCCAGGTATATCTCCCACAACAGCATCCCTCACAACCCAGGTACATGTCCCACCCCAGCATCCTTCACCACCCAGGTGTATCTCCCACCTCAGCATCCTTCACCACGCAGGAATATCTCCTACCCCAGCATCCGTCACCACCCAGGTATATATCCCACCCCAGCATCCTTCACCACACAGATATATCTCCCACCATAGCATCCTTCACCACCCATGTATAAATCCAACCCCAGCATCCTTCACCACCCAGGTATGTCTCCCACCACAGCTTCCTTCACCACCCAGGATTATATCTCCCACCCAGCATCCCTCACCACCCAAGTATATCTCCCACCTCAGCATCCCTCAAAACCCAGGTGTATCTCTCACCCCAGGATCCCTCACCGCCCAGGTATATCTCCCACCCCAGCATCCCTCACCACCCAGATATATCTCCCACCCCAGCATCTCTCACATCCCAGGTATATCTCCCACCCCAGCATTTCTCTCCACCTAGGTATATCTCCCACCCCAGCGCCTCTCTGCCCCAGGTATATCTCCCACCCCAGCATCTCTTACCACCCAGGCATAGCTCCCATCCCAGCATCCTTCACTACCCAGGTATATCTCCCACCCCAGCATCCTTCACCTCCCAGGTAAATCTCCAACCCCAGCATCCCTCCCCACCCAGGTACATATATCCCACCCCAGCATCGCGCTGCACCCAGGTATATCTCCCTCCCCAGCATTCTTTCCCACCAAGGTATATCTCCCACCCCAGCATCCGTCACCAACCAGGTATATCTCCCTCCGCAGCGTCCATCCATACCAAGGAATATCTCCCACACCAGCATCCCTCACCACCCACGCATATATCTCCTACGCCAACATTCCTCACCACCCAGGTTTATCTTCCACCCCAGCATCATTCACCACCCAGGTATATCTCCCACCCCAGCATGTCTCACCACCCAGGTATATCTCCCATGCCAGCATCTCTCACCACCTAGGTATATCTCCTACCCCTGCATCTCTCACCACCCAGGCACATATCTCCCACCCCAGCATCCCTCCGCACCCAGGTATATCTCCCACCCCAGCATTTCTCACCACACAGGTACATCTCCCACCCCAGCATCCCTCACCACCGAGGTATATTTCTCACCCAAGCATCCCTCCCCACCCAGGTATATCTTCCACCCCAGGATCCCTCACCACCCAGGCACATATCTCCCACCCCAGCATTACTCCCCAACAAGGAATATCTCCCACTACAGCATCCCTCACCACCCAGGTACATATCTCCCACCCCAGCATCCCTCAGAATCCAGGTATACCTTCCACCCCAGCATCCCTCACCACCCAGGTATATCTCCCACCCCAGCTTCTCTCACCACACAGATATATCTCCCACCTCAGCATCTCTCACCACACAGGTATTTCTCCCTCCCCAGCATCTCTCACCATCCAGGTATATATCCCACCCCAGCATCTCTCACCATCCAGGTATATCTCCCATCCAGCATCCCTCACCACCCAGGTATATGTCTCACCTCAGCATCCCTCAACACTCAGGTATATCTCTCACCCCAGGATCCCTCACCACCAAGGTATATCTCCCACCTCAGCATCCCTCACCACCAAGATATATCTCCCTCCCAAGCATCTCTCACCACCCAGATATATATCCCACCCCAGCATCGCTCACCACTCAGATATATCTCCCATCCCTGTATCTCAGGTATAAATCCCACCTCAGCATCTCTCACCACCCAGGTATATCTCCCACCCCAGCATCCCTCACCATTCAGGCATATCTCCCACCCCAGCACCCTTCACCACCCAGGTATATCTCCCACCCCAGCATCCCACACCACCCAGGTACATATCTCCCACCCCAGCATCCCTCTGCACCCAGGTATATCTCCCACTCAATCATCTCTAACCACCCAGGTATTTCTCCCTCCCCAGCATCCCTCCCCTTCCCGGTACGTATCTCCCACCCCAGCACCCCTCTGCACTCAGGTATATCTCCCACCCCAGCATCCCTCACCACCCATGCATATCTCCCAACCCAGCATCCCTCCATACCCAGGTACATATCTCCCCACCCTAACATCCCTCTGCAACCAGGTATATTTCCCACCCCAGCATCCCTCACCACCCAGGAATATCTCCCACTCCAACATCCATCGCCAACCAGGTATATCTCCCAACCCAGCATCCCTCACCACCCACGCTCATATCTCCCACCCCTGCATCCCTCCCCACCCAGATATATCTTCCACCCCAGCATCCTTCACCTCCCAGGCATATCTCCCACTCCAGCATCTCTCACCACCCAGGAATATATCGCACCCCAGCATACTTCACCACTCAGGTATATATCCTACCCTAGCATCCTTCACTACCCAGATATATCTCCCACCCCAGCATCCTTCACCACCCAGGTATATCTCCCACCCCAGCATCCTTCTCCACCAAGGTATATCTCCCACCCCAGCATCCTTCACCACCCTATCTCCCACCACAGCATCCCTCACAACATATGTATGTCTCCCACTCCAGCATCCTTCACCACCCAGGTATATCTCCCACCCCAGCATCCATCACCTCCCAGGTATATCTCCCACCACAGCATCCCTAAGAACCCAGGTATATCTCCCACAACAGCATCCATCACATCCCAGGTATATGTCACACCCAAGCATCCTTCACCACCCAGGTATATCTCCCACCCCAGCATCCTTCACCACACAGGTATATCTCCTACCCCAGCATCCGTCACCACCCAGGTATATATCCCTCCCCACCATCCTTCACCACACAGACATATCTCCCACCCCAGAATCCTTCACCACCCATGTATATATCCCACCCCAGCATCCTTCACCACGCAGGTATGTCTCCCACCACAGCTTCCTTCACCACCCAGGTATATCTCCCACCCAGCATCCCTCACCACCCAAGTATATCTCCCACCTCAGCATCCCTCACCACCCAGGTATATTTCCCACTCCGACATCCATCGCCAACCAGGTATATCTCCCAACCCAGCATCCCTCACCACCCACGCTCATATCTCCCACCCCAGCATCCCTCCCCTCCCAGATATATCTTCAACCCCAGCATCCTTCACCTCCCAGGCATATCTCCCACTCCAGCATCTCTCACCACCCATGTATATCTCCCTCCCCATCACCTCTCACCACGTAGATATATCTCCCACCCCAGCATTCCTCACCACCCAGGTACATATCTCCCACCCTAGCATCCTTCTGCACCCATGAATATCTCCCTCCCCAGCATTTCTCACCACCCAGGTACATCTCCCACCCTTGCATCCCTCACCAACCAGGTATATCTCCCACCCCAGCATCCCTCCCCACCCAGGTACATCTCCCTCCACAGCATCCCTCACCACCCAGACACATATCTCCCACCCCAGCATCCCCCCACCCAGGTATATCTCCCACTACAGCATCCCTCACCACCCAGGCACATATCTCCCACCCCAGCAACCCTCCCAACAAAGGTATATCTTCCACCCCAGCATCCCTCACCACCCTGGTATATCTTCCATCCCAGCATCCCTCGCCACCCAGGTATATCTCCCTCCCCAGCATCTCTAACCACCCAGTTACATCTCCCATCATAGCATCTCTCACCATATAGGTATATATCCCACCCCTGCATCTCTCACCACCCAGGTATATCTCTTTCCCCAGCATCTCTCGCCACCCAGGTATATCTCCCACCCCAGCATCCCTCACTACCCAGGTAAATCTACCATTCCAGCATCTATCACCACCCAGGTATATCTCCAAAGCCAGCATCTCTCAACACCCAGGTACATCTCCCACCCCAGCATCCCTCACCACCCAGGTATATTTCCCATCCCAGCATCCCTCACCACTCAGGTACATCTTCCACCCAAGCATCTCTCACCACCCAGGTATATCTCCCATCCCAGAATCTCTCACCACCAGGTATATCTCCCACCCCAGCATCTCTCACCACCCAGGTATATCTCCCACCCCAGCATCCCTCACCACCCAGGTATATCTCCCACCCCAGCATCCCTCCCCACCTAGGTATATCTCCCACCCCAGCATCCCTCCATACCCAGGTACATATCTCCCACCCCAACATCCCTCTGCTCCTAGGTATATCTCCCACCCAAGCATCTCTAACAACCCAGGTATATCTCCCACCCCAGCATTAATCACAACCAAGGTATATCTCCCACCCCAGCATCCTTCACCACCCAGGTATATCTCCCACCCCAGCATCCTTCACCACCCAAATATATCTCCCACCCCAGCATCATTCACCACCAAGGTATATCTCCCTCCCCAGCGTCCTTCACCTCCCAGGTGTATCTCCCACCCCAGCATCCTTCACCTCCAAGGAATATCTTCCACACCAGCATCCTTCACCACCAAGGTATATCTCCCACACCAGCACCCTTCACCACCAAGGTATATCTCCCACACCAGCATCCGTCACCACCAAGGTATATCTCCCACCCCAGCATCATTCACCACAAAGGTATATCTTCCACATCAGCATCCTTCACCACCCAGGTATATCTCCCACCCCTGCATCCTTCACCACCAAGGTATATCTCGCACCCCAGCATCCTTCTCCACCCAGGTATATCTCCCACCCCAGCATCCTTCACCACAAAGGTATATCTCCCACCCCAGCATCCTTCACCACCCAGGTATATCTCCCACCCCAGCATCCTTCACCACCAAGGTATATATCCCATCCCATCATCCTTCACCACCCAGGTATATTTCCCATCCCAGCATCCTTCACCACCCAGGTATATCTCCAACCCCAGCATCCTTCACCACCCAGGTACATCTCCCACCCCAGGTTCCTTCACCACCAAGGTATATTTCCCACCCCAGCATCCTTCACCACCCAGGTAAATCTCCCACCCCAGTATCCTTGACCACCCAGGTATATCTCCAACCCCAGCATCCTTCACCACCCAGGTATATATCCCACCCCACCATCCTTCACCACCCAGGTATATCTTCCACCCCAGCATCCTTCACCACCCAGGTATATCTCCCACCCCAGCATTGTTCATCACTCAGGTATATCTACCACCGCAGCATCCTTCACCACCCATGTATATCTCCCACGCCAGCATCCATCATCACCCAGGTATATCTCCGACCCCAGCATCCTTCACGACTAAGATACATCTCCCACCCCAGAATCATCCACCACCCAGGTATATCTCCCACCCCAGCATCTTTCACCACCCAGGTATATCTCCCACCACAGCATCCTTCACCACCCATGTATATCTCCCACCCCAGCATCCTTCACCACCCAGGTATATCTCTCACCCCAGCATCCTTCAACACTCAGGTATATCTCCCACCCCAGGATCCTTCACTACCCAGGTATATCTCCCACCACAGCATCCTTCACCACCCATGTATATCTCCCTCCTCAGCATCCTTCACCACCCAGGTATATCTCCCACCCAGCATCACTCACCACCCAGGTATAGGTATATCTCCCACCCAGCATCTCTCACCACCCAGGTATATCTCCCACCACAGCATCCTTCACCACACAGGTATATATCCCACCATAGCATCCTTCACCACCCAGGTATATATCCCACCATAGCATCCTTCACCATATAAGTATATATCCCACCCCAGCATCCTTCACCACCCAGGTATATATCCCACCCCAGCTTCCTTCACCACCCAGGAATATCTCCCACCACAGCATCCCTCACAACATATGTATATCTCCCACTCCAGCATCCTTCACCACCCAGGTATATCTCCCACCACAGCATCCATCACCTCAAAAGTATATCTCCCACCACAGCATCCCTAAGAACCCAGGTATATCTCCCACAACAGCATCCCTCACAACCCAGGTTCATGTCCCACCCCAGCATCCTTCACCACCCAGGTATATCTCCCACCTCAGCATCCTTCACCACGCAGGTATGTCTCCAACCCCAGTATCCGTCACCACCCAGGTATATATCCCACCCCAGCATCCTTCACCACACAGATATATCTCCCACCATAGCATCCTTCACCACCCATGTATATATCCAACCCCAGCGTCCTTCACCACCCAGGTATGTCTCCCACCACAGCTTCCTTCACCACCCAGGATTATATCTCCCACCCAGCATCCCTCACCACCCAAGTATATCTCCCACCTCAGCATCCCTCAAAACCCAGGTATATCTCTCACCCCAGGATCCCTCACCGCCCAGGTATATCTCCCACCCCAGCATCTCTCACATCCCAGGTATATCTCCCACCCCAGCATTTCTCTCCACCTAGGTATATCTCCCACCCCAGCGCCTCTCTGCCCCAGGTATATCTCCCACCCCAGCATCTCTTACCACCCAGGCATAGCTCCCATCCCAGCATCCTTCACTACCCAGGTATATCTCCCACCCCAGCATCCTTCACCTCCCAGGTAAATCTCCAACCCCAGCATCCCTCACCACCCAAGTACATATCTCCCACCCCAGCATCGCTGTGCACCCAGGTATATCTCCCACCCTAGCATCCCTCACCACCAAGGTATATCTCCCATCCCAGCATCCCTCCCCACCCAGGTACATATATCCCACCCCAGCATCGCGCTGCACCCAGGTATATCTCCCTCCCCAGCATTCCTTCCCACAAAGGTATATCTCCCTCCCCAGCATCTCTCACCACCCAGGTATATCTCCCTCCCCAGCGTCCATCCCCACACAGGAATATCTCCCACACCAGCATCCCTCACCACCCACGCACATATCTCCTACGCCAGCATTCCTCACCACCCAGGTTTATCTTCCACCCCAGCATCATTCACCACCCAGGTATATCTCCCACCCCAGCATGTCTCACCACCCAGGTATATCTCCCATCCCAGCATCTCTCACCACCTAGGTATATCTCCTACCCCTGCATCTCTCACCACCCAGGCACATATCTCCCACCCCAGCATCCCTCCGCACCCAGGTATATCTCCCACCCCAGCATTTCTCACCACACAGGTACATCTCCCTCCCCAGCATCCCTCACCACCGAGGTATATTTCTCACCCAAGCATCCCTCCCCACCCAGGTATATCTCCCACCCCAGGATCCCTCACCACCCAGGCACATATCTCCCACCCCAGCATCCCTCCCCAACAAGGAATATCTCCCACTACAGCATCCCTCACCACCCAGGCACATATCTCCCACCCCAGCATCCCTCAGAATCCAGGTATACCTTCCACCCTAGCATCCCTCACCACCCAGGTATATCTCCCACCCCAGCTTTTCTCACCACACATATATCTCCCACCTCAGCATCTCTCACCACACAGGTATTTCTCCCTCCCCAGCATCTCTCACCATCCAGGTATATATCCCACCCCAGCATCTCTCACCATCCAGGTATATCTCCCATCCAGCATCCCTCACCACCCAGGTATATGTCTCACCTCAGCATCCCTCAACACTCAGGTATATCTCTCACCCCAGGATCCCTCACCACCAAGGTATATCTCCCACCTCAGCATCCCTCACCACCCAGATATATCTCCCTCCCAAGCATCTCTCACCACCCAGATATATCTCCCACCCCAGCATCGCTCACCACTCAGATATATCTCCCATCCCTGTATCTCAGGTATAAATCCAACCTCAGCATCTCTCACCACCCAGGTATATCTCCCACCCCAGCATCCCTCACCATCCAGGCATATCTCCCTCCCCAGCATCTCTCACCACCCAGGTATATCTCCCACCCCAGCATCCCTCACCATCCAGGCATATCTCCCTCCCCAGCATCCCTCACCACCCAGGTACATATCTCCCACCCCAGCATCCCTCTGCACCCAGGTATATCTCCCACCCAATCATCTCTAACCACCCAGGTATTTCTCCCTCCCCAGCATCCCTCCCCTTCCCGGTACGTATCTCCCACCCCAGCACCCCTCTAAACTCAGGTATATCTCCCACCCCAGCATCCCTCACCACCCATGCATATCTCCCAACCCAGCATCCCTCCATACCCAGGTACATATCTCCCCACCCCAACATCCCTCTGCAACCAGGTATATTTCCCACAACAGCATCCCTCACCACCCAGGAATATCTCCCACTCCAACATCCATCGCCAACCAGGTATATTTCCCAACCCAGCATCCCTCACCACCCACTCTCATATCTCCCACCCCTGCATCCCTCCCCACCCAGATATATCTTCCAACCCAGCATCCTTCACCTCCCAGGCATATCTCCCACTCCAGCATCTCTCACAACCCAGGAATATATCGCACCCCAGCATACTTCACCACTGAGGTATATATCCTACCCTAGCATCCTTCACTACCCATATATATCTCCCACCCCAGCATCCTTCACCACCCAGGTATATCTCCCACCCCAGCATCCTTCACCACCAAGGTATATCTCCCACCGCAGCATCCTTCACCACCCTATCTCCCACCACAGCATCCCTCACAACATATGTATGTCTCTCACTCCAGCATCCTTCACCACCCAGGTATATCTCCCACCCCAGCATCCATCACCTCCCAGGTATATCTCCCACCACAGCATCCCTAAGAATCCAGGTATATCTCCCACAACAGCATCCATCACATCCCAGGTATATGTCCCACCCCAGCATCCTTCACCACCCAGGTATATCTCCCACCCCAGCATCCTTCACCACACAGGTATAACTCCTACCCCAGCATCCGTCACCACCCAGGTATATATCCCTCCCCACCATCCTTCACCACACAGACATATCTCCCACCCCAGAATCCTTCACCACCCATGTATATATCCCACCCCAGCATCCTTCACCACGCAGGTATGTCTCCCACCACAGCTTCCTTCACCACCCAGGTATATCTCCAACCCGGCATCCCTCACCACCCATGTATATCTCCCACCTCAGCATCCCTCAAAACCCAGGTATATCTCTCACCACAGGATCCCTCACCGCGCATGTATAACTCCCACCCCAGCATCCCTCATCACCCAGATATATCTCCCACCCCAGCATCTCTCACCTCCTAGGTATATCTCTCACCCCAGCATTTCTCTCCACCTAGGTATATCTCCCACCCAAGCGCCTCTCTGCCCAAGGTATATCTCCCACCCCAGCATCCCTTACCACCCAGGCATAACTCCCATCCCAGCATCCTTCACTACCCAGGTATATCTCCCACCCCAGCATCCTTCACCACCCAGGTATATCTCCAACCCCAGCATCTCTCACCACCCAGGTACATATCTCCCACCCCAGCATCCCTCTGCACCCAGGTATATCTCCCACCCTAGCTTCCCTCACTACCCAGGTATATCTCCCACCCCAGCATCCCTCTCCACCCAGGTACATATCTCCCACCCCAGCATCGTGCTGCACCCAGGTATATCTCCCTCCCCAGCATTTCTACCCACCATGGTTTATCTTCCACCCCAGCATCCTTCACTACCCAGGTATATCTCCCACCTCAGCATGTCTCACCACCCAGGTATATCTCCCATCCCAGCATCTCTCACCACTTAGGTATATCTCCTACCCCTGCATCTCTCACCACCCAGGCACATATCTCCCACCCCAGCATCCCTCCGCACCCAGGTATATCTCCCACCCCAGCATTTCTCACCACTCAGGTACATCTCCCACACCAGCATCCCTCACCACCCAGGTATATTTCTCACTCCAGCATCCCTCCCCACCCAGGTATATCTCCCACCCCAGCATCGGTCACCACCCAGGCACATATCTCCCACCCCAGCATCCCTCCCCAACAAGGAATATCTCCCACCACAGCAACCCTCACCACCCAGGCACATATCTCCCACCCCAGCATCCCTCACCACCCAGGTATATCTCCCACCCCAGCATCTCTCACCACACAGATATATCTCCCACATCAGCATCTCTCACCGCCCAGGTATATCTCCCTCCCCAGCATCTCTCACCATCCAGGTATATATCCCACCCCAGCATCTCTCACCATCCAGGTATATCTCCCACTCCAGCATCCCTCACCACCCAGGTATATCTCCCTCCCCAGCATCTTTCACCATCCAGGTATATATCCCACGCCAGCATCTCTCACCATCCAGGTATATATCCCACCCCAGAATCCCTCACCACCCAGGTATATCTCCCACCCCAGCATCTCTCACCACCCAGGTATATCTCCCATCCAGCATCCCTCACCACCCAGGTATATGTCTCACCTCAGCATCCCTCACCTCTCAGGTATATCTCTTACCCCATTATCCCTCACCACCAAGGTATATCTCCCACCTCAGCATCCCCCACCACCCAGATATATCTCCCTCCCCAGCATCTCTCACGACCCAGATATATCTCCCACCGCAGCATCCCTCACCACTCAGATATATCTCCCATCCCTGCATCTCTCACCACCTATGTATGTCTCCCACCCCAGCATTTCTCACAACCCAGGTATATATCCCACCCCAGCATCCATCACCATCCAGGCATATCTCACACCCCAGCATCGTTCACCACCTAGGTATATCTCCCACCCCAGCACCCTTCACCACCCAGGTATATCTCCCACCCCAGCATCCCTCACCACCCAGGTACATATCTCCCTCCCCAGCATCCCTCTGCACCCAGGTATATCTCCCACCAAAGCATCTCTAACCACCAAGGTATTTCTCCCACCCCAACTTCCCTCCCCACCCCGGTACACATCTCCCACCCCAGCACCCCTCTGCACTCAGGTATATGTCCCACCCCAGCATCCCTCACCACCCATGCATATCTCCCACCCCAGCATCCCTCCATACCCAGGTACATATCTCCCCACCCCAACATCCCTCTGCAGCCAGGTATGTTTCCCACCCCAGCATCCCTCACCACCCAGGTATTTCTCCCACTCCAACATCCATCGCCAACCAAGTATATCTCCCAACCCAGCATCCCTCACCACCCACGCTCATATCTCCCACCCCAGCATCCCTCCCCACCCATATATATCTTCCACCCCAGCATCCTTCACCACCCAGGTATGTCTCCCACTCCAGCATCTCTCACCACCCATGTATATCTCCCTCCCCATCATCTCTCGCCACGTAGATATATCTCCTACCCCAGCATCCGTCACCACCCAGGCACATATCTCCCACCCTAGCATCCCTCTGCACCCAGGAATATGTCCCTCCCCAGCATTTCTCACCACCCAGGTACATCTCCCTCCCTTGCATCCCTCACCACCCTGGTTTATCTCCCACCCCAGCATCCCTCCCCACCGAGGTACATCTCCCACCCCAGCATCCCTCACCACCCAGACACATATCTCCCACCCCAGCATCCCCTCACCCAGGTATATCTCCCAATACAGCATCCCTCACCACCCAGGCACATATCTCCCACCCCAGCAACCCTCCCAACCCACTTATATCTTCCACCCCAGCATCCCTCACCATCCTGGTACATCTCCCACCCCAGCATCCCTCACCACCCAGACACATATCTCCCACCCCAGCATCCCCTCACCCAGGTATATCTCCCAATACAGCATCCCTCACCACCCAGACACATATCTCCCACCCCAGCAACCCTCCCAACCCACGTATATCTCCCACCCCAGCATCTCTAACCACCCAGGTACATCTCCCATCCCAGCATCTTTTATCATATAGGTATATATCCCATCCCAGCATCTCTCACCAACCAGGTATATCTCCCTCCCCAGCATCACTCACCACCCAAGTATATATCACACCCCAGCATCTCTCAGCACACAGGTATATCTCCTTCTCCAGCATGTCTCGCCACCCAGGTATATCTCCCACCCCAGCATCCCTCACTACCCAGGTAAATCTACCATGCCAGCATCTCTCACCACCCAGGTATATCTTCTACCCCAGCATCTCTCACCACACAGGTATATCTCTCACCCCAGCATCCCAAACCACCCAGGTATATCTCCAACCCCAGCATCTTTCACCACCCAGGTACATCTCCCACCCCAGCATCCCTCACCACCCAGGTATATTTCCCATCCCAGCATCCCTCACCGCTCAGGTACATCTTCCACCCAAGCATCTCTCACCACCGAGGTATATCTCCCATCCCAGCATCTCTCACCACCCAGGTATATCTCCCACCCCAGCATCTCTCACCACCCAGGTATATCTCGCACCACAGCATCCCTCTCCACCCAGGTATATCTCCCACCCCAGCATCCCTCACGTAAAGGTATTTCTCGCACCCCAGCATCCCTCACCACCCAGGTATATCTCCCACCCCAGCATCCCTCCCCACCCAGGTATATCTTCCACCCCAGCATCCTTCACCACCCAGGTATATCTCCCACCCCTGCATCTCTCACCACCCAGGTATATCTCCCACCCCAGCATCTTTCACCACCTAGGTATACCTCCTACCCCAGCATCTCTCACCACCCAGGCACATATCTCCCACCCCAGCATCCCTCCGCACCCAGGTATATCTGCCACCCCAGCATTTCTCACCACCCAGGTACATCTCCCACTCCAGCATCCCTCACCACCCAGGTATGTCTCCCACCCCTGCATCCCTCCCCACCCTGGTATATCTCCCACCCCAGAATCCCTCACAACCCAGGCACATATCTCCCTCCCCATCATCCCCCCACCCACGTGTATCTCCCACCACAGCATCCCTCACCACCCAGACATATCTCTCACCCCAGCATCCCTCCCAACCCAGGTATATCTTCCACCCCCGCATCACTCACCACCCAGGTATATCTTCCACCCCAGCATCCCTCACCACCCAGGTATATCTCCCACCCCAGCATCCTTCACCACTCAGGTATTTCTCCCACCCAGCATCCTTCACCACACAGGTATATCTCCCACCTCAGCATCCCTCAACTCCCAGGTATATCTCTCACCCCAGGATCCCTCACCACCCAGGTATATCTCCCACCAAAGCATGCCTCACCACCCAGATATATCTCCCACCCCAGCATCTCTCACCACCCAGGTATATCTCCCACCCCAGCATTTCTCACCACCCAGGTATATCTCCCACCCCAGCATCCCTCACCACCCAGATATATCTCCCACCCTAGCATCTCTCACCACCCAGGTATATCTCCCACCCCAGCATTTCTCACCACCTAGGTATATCTCCCACCCCAGCATCTCTGTGCTCCAGGTATATCTCTCACCTCAGCATCCCTCACCACCCAGGCATTTCTCCCGCCCCAGCATCCTTCACCACCCAGGTATATCTCCCACCCCAGAATCCCTCACCACCCAGGCATATCTCCTTCCCCTGCATCCTTCACCACCCAGGTACATATCTCCCACCCCAGCATCCCTCTGCACCCAGGTATATCTCCCACCCCAGCATCTCTCTCCAACCAGGCACATATCTCCCACCCCAGCATCCCTCACCACCCAGGTTTATCTGCCACCCCAGCTTCCCTCACCACCCAGGCACATATCTCCCAACCCAGCATCCTTCACCACCCAGGTATATCTCCCATCTCAGCATCCCTCACTACCCAAGCATATATCTCCCACCTGAGCATCCCTCACCACCCTGGTATATCTCCCACCCCAGCATCCCTCACCACCCAGGTACATATCTCCCACCCCAGCATCTCTCCCCGCCAAGGTATATATCTCCCACCCCAGCATCCCTAATGTCACTACCCTTACATCTGTCTGGTACTTTCCTCCCACCAGTGTGTCTAGTACTCCCTTCCCTCTCCAGTGAGTCTGGTACTCCCTTCCCTCTCACCAGTGAGTCTGGTACTCCCTCCCCTCTCACCAGTGAGTCTGGTACTCCCTTCCCTCTCACCATTGAGTCTGGTACTCCCCTCCCACCACCATGTCAGGTACTCCACCCTTACCTTTCCTGACAATGCCTCTCCACAATATCTAAATAAATAATTCCATAAATGCCAAGTATACTTCAAATCTATTACTCATTTAACTTTTCTCGTGTCCAGTAGAAATACTGCCAGAAATATACATCGACCCAAGAAGATAAAATCATATCAGTCATTCTTGTAAATACTTGACAATCGAGATATTTGTCCAGAAATATACCAGAGAGATGCTTGGATTTTTTTTACATCACATTTATGTAAATAAGTTGTGGAGATGAGACTGTTATAAATATTTATCACTGGATGTGAGTGTGACTGTGAATGTTTGTGTAGATACTTCTAGTTGTGTATATGCATATACACACAAACACATTTGTATATACATGTATATATGTAATGGGGAATACGCAATAAGGTGGTCGCAACACGATAAAATAAAATATTCAAAGTTTGCATATACTTTTAGGAGTGTAGCTGAGGACTGGTGTGGGCTGGAAAGTGATGTGTTCCCAGCGGGATGTATGCTGATCTTGAGCCCTGATTACTCTCTCTCCCCAGCACTCAGCATCACTGGCTCCTACGTTATTGTCAGGGACCCTCCAGTGCTTCCAGGTGTCCAGTGTTGTCAAGTGGTGTCAGGAACCCTCCAGTGCTTCCAGGTCTCCAGTATTGTCAAGTGTTGTCAGGAACTATCCAGGACTTCCAGGCGTCCAGTGTTGTCAAGTGTTGTCAGGAACCCTCCAGTGCTTCCAGGTGTCCAGTGTTGTCAAGTGTTGTCAGGAACCCTCCAGTGCTTCCAGGTGTCCAGTGTTGTCAAGTGGTGTCAGGAACCCTCCAGTGCTTCCAGGTGTCCAGTGTTGTCAAGTGGTGTCAGGAACCCTCCAGTGCTTCCAGGTGTCCAGTGTTGTCAAGTGGTGTCAGGAACCCTCCAGTGCTTCCAGGTGTCCAGTATTGTCAAGTGTTGTCAGGAACTATCCAGGACTTCCAGGCGTCCAGTGTTGTCAAGTGTTGTCAGGAACCCTCCAGTGCTTCCAGGTGTCCAGTGTTGTCAAGTGTTGTCAGGAACCCTCCAGTGCTTCCAGGTGTCCAGTGTTGTCAAGTGGTGTCAGGAGCCCTCCAGTGCTTCCAGGTGTCCAGTGTTGTCAAGTGGTGTCAGGAACCCTCCAGTGCTTCCAGGTGTCCAGTGTTGTCAAGTGGTGTCAGGAACCCTCCAGTGCTTCCAGGTGTCCAGTATTGTCAAGTGTTGTCAGGAACTATCCAGGACTTCCAGGCGTCCAGTGTTGTCAAGTGTTGTCAGGAACCCTCCAGTGCTTCCAGGTGTCCAGTGTTGTCAAGTGGTGTCAGGAACCCTCCAGTGCTTCCAGGTGTCCAGTATTGTCAAGTGTTGTCAGGAACTATCCAGGACTTCCAGGCGTCCAGTGTTGTCAAGTGTTGTCAGGAACCCTCCAGTGCTTCCAGGTGTCCAGTGTTGTCAAGTGGTGTCAGGAACCCTCCAGTGCTTCCAGGTGTCCAGTGTTGTCAAGTGGTGTCAGGAACCCTCCAGTGCTTCCAGGTGTCCAGTATTGTCAAGTGTTGTCAGGAACTATCCAGGACTTCCAGGCGTCCAGTGTTGTCAAGTGTTGTCAGGAACCCTCCAGTGCTTCCAGGTGTCCAGTGTTGTCAAGTCAGGGTGTCAGGTCCAGTATTGTCAAGTGGTGTCAGGAACTATCCAGGACTTCCAGGCGTCCAGTGTTGTCAAGTGTTGTCAGGAACCCTCCAGTGCTTCCAGGTGTCCAGTGTTGTCAAGTGGTGTCAGGAACTATCCAGGACTTCCAGGCGTCCAGTGTTGTCAAGTGTTGTCAGGAACCCTCCAGTGCTTCCAGGTGTCCAGTGTTGTCAAGTGGTGTCAGGAACCCTCCAGTGCTTCCAGGTGTCCAGTATTGTCAAGTGGTGTCAGGAACCCTCCAGTGCTTCCAGGTGTCCAGTGTTGTCAAGTGGTGTCAGGAACCCTCCAGTGCTTCCAGGTGTCCAGTATTGTCAAGTGGTGTCAGGAACCCTCCAGTGCTTCCAGGTGTCCAGTATTGTCAAGTGGTGTCAGGAACCATCCAGTGCTTCCAGGTGTCCAGTGTTGTCAAGTGGTGTCAGGAACCCTCCAGTGCTTCCAGGTGTCCAGTATTGTCAAGTGTTGTCAGGAACTATCCAGGACTTCCAGGCGTCCAGTGTTGTCAAGTGTTGTCAGGAACCCTCCAGTGCTTCCAGGTGTCCAGTGTTGTCAAGTGGTGTCAGGAACCCTCCAGTGCTTCCAGGTGTCCAGTATTGTCAAGTGGTGTCAGGAACCCTCCAGTGCTTCCAGGTGTCCAGTGTTGTCAAGTGGTGTCAGGAACCATCCAGTGCTTCCAGGTGTCCAGTGTTGTCAAGTGGTGCCAGGAACCCTCCAGTACTTCCAGGTGCCCAGTGTTGTCAAGTGGTGTCAGGAACCCTCCAGTGCTTCCAGGTGTTCAGTATTGTCAAGTGTTGTCAGGAACTATCCAGTGCTTCCAGGCGTCCAGTGGTGACGTGTACTTAGCTCTGTAAAGACCTGTTTGTGTGCTCTCTGTGAATCTGAACCAGGATGCCCTCTCTTGAGCAACTTTACCAGCAGCTGAGAGAAGAGCTCAGAGTTGCTAAGATGGAGATACGGCGATTAACGGAGGAGAACAAGAGGATTCGTAGTAATCCTCCTGTTGTGAGTCCCCAGGTTAAGAGGGGAGCTTGGTCAGTGGCCAGGCAACACGGAACCAAGCTGAAGATCAAAAAAACGGTTGGAGAGGCAGAAACAACGAGAAACCAGAAGACTACCGTGGAAACTTCCAACCCATTCTCGGTGCTACCCGACGAATGTGAGTGTTCTACTGGGAATGCCACAACGAGCACCAAAGAAGCATTGGCAGACGTGAGTGAGACATCCCTAGAAACCCCAACGAAGACCATCGAGAACGTCTTGACGAATTCTACAAGTGGTGTAATGCTACCTGGCGAATGTGAGTCGACTACTCGGAGCATCACGACGGACGACGCCAAGGAAGGTAAAAACATTGTTGTTGTTGGGGATAGCCAGATTAGGTACATGGATAGGGCATTCTGCTTGAAGGACAGGAGTAGGAGGCAGAGAGTGTGTTTTCCTGGGGCTGGGATGAAGGATATTGTTAACCGTCTGGATGACATCATGAGAGGTAATGGGAACAATCCTATTATCTGTCTCACTGCTGGAGGCAACGATGTTGGCAGACGTAGGAGTGAGGACCTGATTAGCAGGTATAGGTCAGCAATAGAGATAATTAGGAGGAAGGATGGGAAACCTGTCATATGTGGCATTTTGCCAAGGAGAGGAGTTGGAAATGAATGGTTGTCCAGAGCAATTGGTGTCAATTGCTGGCTGGACAAATACTGTAAGGAAAATGCGGTAACACTCATTGACAACTGGGACCTCTTCTATGGCAGAAATGACATGTATGCCAGGGATGGGGTTCACTTATCTAGGTGTGGGGTGGGAGCACTGGCCAATGCAGTTGAGGGAGCTGTTAGGTCTTTAAACTAGGAATAGTTAGTGGTATGGGTTTTTGCGGGAAAACTGTGAAGTCTCAGGGTAGTAATATGAGTACTAGGAGAACTAGTAATAGGCAAAATGAGGTGGATATTGGAAAGCCAGTGGCACTAATTGACAAGGACAGTAATAGGTTTAGTGGAATAACAGAAAGGAGCAGGAAGGGTAAAGAGAGAGGAGGGTCTTTAAGTATTTATTACACAAATAATCGCAGTGCTAGGAATAAGATGGACGAGTTGAGACTAGTTGCTAGTGCAGGTAACAGAGATGTATTTGCCATTACTGAGACGTGGTTTAGTTCAAAAAGTCGGGACATGCCTGCAGAATGTCACATTCAGGGTTTTAAATTGTTCCAAGTAGATAGAAGTATCGGGAAGGGGGGTGGGGTGGCATTGTATGTCTAAGATCGCTTGAACTGTTGCATAAAAACGGGTATTAAGTCTGAAGTAACACATACAGAGTCTGTTTGGATAGAATTTTCAGAGGGGCATGAAAAATTAACTTTAGGTGTGATATACCGTCCCCCAAATTTAGATAGGGACCAGGGGAGACTACTATGGGAGGAAATTGTTAGGGCCACAAGGCACGATAATGTAGTAATTCTAGGAGACTTTAACTTTAGTCATATTGATTGGAATTTCTTGACTGGGAATTTAGAATCATATGACTTCTTAGAAGTAGTTCAGGATTGTTTTTTGAAGCAGTTTGTGACAGAACCTACAAGGGGTAATAACCTGCTTGACTTAGTTCTGGCAAACAATGAATCCCTTGTTAATAATTTAGAAGTTTCAGAGGAACTGGGTGCTAGCGACCACAAATCAATTACATTTAGAATTGAATGGAAGTATGATAGTAGGGATAACTCAGTAACAGTCCCAGATTTTCGTTTAGCAGATTACGATGGGCTTAGAGAACACTTATCATCTGTTGACTGGGGTAACGAAGAGAGCTATCAATATGACAGTTTTCTGAACACAATACATGCTGCTCAAAGAACGTTTATCCCTTATAAAGAAATTAGATCAAATAGAAATGACCCAAAATGGATGAATAATAGGCTGAAATATCTACTAGGGCATAAGAAAGGAATTTATAGGCGTATCAAAAGAGGCGAGGGTCATCTTATGAATCAGTATATTGACATTAAGAGGGACATTAAAAAGGGGATAAGAAAAGCTAAAAGGGACTATGAAATTAAAGTTGCTAGGGATTCTAAAACTAACCCAAAAAGTTTTTTCCAGGTATACAGAACAAAAGTCAGAGATAAGATAGGTCCCCTTAAAAATAACTATGGGCATCTTACTGACAAAGAGAATGAAATGTGCTCGATTTTAAATAATTATTTTCTCTCGGTTTTTACACAGGAAGACACTAATAATATTCCGGTAATTAATTTTTATAGTGGGCCAGAAGAAGATAAATTATGTAACATCACAGTCACTAGTGAAATGGTTGTGAAGCAGATAGACAGACTGAAGCAAAATAAGTCACCGGGTCCTGATGAGGTTTTTTCAAGGGTTCTGAAGGAATGCAAAATGGAAGTCTGTGAACCATTAACTAATATTTTTAATTTATCTCTTCAAACAGGTGTTGTGTCTGATATGTGGAAGATGGCTAATGTAATTCCTATTTTTAAAACAGGGGACAAGTCGTTACCGTCAAATTACCGCCCAATAAGCCTGACCTCAATTGTAGGCAAATTACTAGAGTCAATTATAGCTCAAATTATAAGAAGCCATCTCGATATGCATAGCTTGATTAATGATACTCAGCATGGATTCACAAGAGGCCGGTCTTGTCTAACTAATTTATTAACTTTCTTCAGTAAAGCTTTTGAGGCTGTTGACCACGATAAAGAATTTGATATTATTTACTTAGATTTTAGTAAGGCATTTGATAGAGTTCCGCACCAAAGACTGTTGAAGAAAGTAGCAGCTCATGGCATTGGGGGATGTGTGCTCTCGTGGATCGAATCATGGATCACAGACAGGAAGCAGAGAGTGTCCATAAATGGGGTTAAATCCGAGTGGGGATCAGTAACAAGTGGCGTTCCACAGGGATCAGTCTTGGGCCCGTTGTTGTTTATAATATATATCAATGATCTTGATGAAGGAATTACTAGTGATATGAGCAAATTCGCCGATGACACTAAGATAGGTAGGATAATTGATTCAAACGTAGATGTTAGGGAACTTCAGGAGGATTTAGACAAACTCTACTCTTGGTCAGAAAAGTGGCAGATGCAGTTCAATGTAGATAAATGCAAGGTTCTGAAGCTCGGGAGTGTCCATAACCCTAGCACTTATAAGTTAAATAATGTAGAACTTAGCCATACAGATTGCGAAAAGGACTTGGGGGTTATGGTAAGCAGCAACCTTAAACCAAGACAGCAATGCCTAAGCGTACGTAATAAGGCAAATAGATTACTGGGATTTATATCAAGAAGTGTAAGCAACAGAAGTCCAGACGTCATACTGCAGCTTTATACATCATTAGTAAGGCCTCACCTAGATTATGCAGCTCAATTCTGGTCTCCATATTACAGAATGGACATAAATTCGTTAGAAAACATTCAGCGTAGGATGACTAAATTAATACATATCATTAGAAATCTTCCTTATGAAGAAAGATTGAAGACTCTTAAGTTACATTCACTTGTTAGACGAAGAATGAGGGGAGACCTGATCGAAGTGTATAAGTGGAAGATAGGTATTAATAAAGGGGATATTAACAAGGTCTTGAGGATATCTCTCCAAGAGAGAACCCGCAGTAATGGATTTAAATTAGATAAGTTTAGATTTAGAAAGGACATAGGAAAGTATTGGTTTGGAAATAGGGTAGTTGATGAGTGGAACAGTCTACCTAGTTGGGTTATTTGAGTAGTTTCAAATTTAGGTTGGATAATTACATGAGTGGGAGGGGTTGGATTTGAGAGGGCCTTGCACATCGGAGCTTGTTTCTTGGCTGGCATTGAAAATTGGGTTGGTCAAATGTTTGTTAATGGGATAAATTGTAAAGGACCTTCCTAGTATGGGCCAACAGGCCTGCTGCAGTGTTCCTCCTTTCTTATGTTCTTATGTTCTTATGTCAAGTGTTGTCAGGAATCCTCAAGTGCTTCCGGGTGTCCAGTGTTGTCAAGTGGTGTCAGGAACCCTCCAGTGCTTCCAGGTGTTCAGTATTGTCAAGTGTTGTCAGGAACTATCCAGTGCTTCCAGGCGTCCAGTGTTGTCAAGTGTTGTCAGGAACCCTCCAGTGCTTCCAGGTGTCCAGTGTTGTTAAGTGGTGTCAGGAACCCTCCATTGCTTCCAGGTGTCCAGTTTTGTCAAGTGGTGTCAGGAACCCTCAAGTGCTTCCAGGTGTCCAGTGTTGTCAAGTGGTGTCAGGAACCATCCAGTGCTTCCAGGTGTCTAGTGTTGTCAAGTGGTGTCAGGAACCCTCCAGTACTTCCAGGTGTCCAGTGTTGTCAAGTGGTGTCAGGAACCCTCCAGTGCTTCCAGTGGTGTCGGGGACCCTCCAGTGCTTCCAGTGATGTCAGGAACTCTCCAGTGCTTCCAATGGTGTCAGGAACCCTCCAGTGCTTCCAGTGGTGCCAGGAGCCCTAAAGTGCTTCCAGTGGTGTCAGGAACCCTCCAGTGCTTGCAGTGGTGTCAGGAACCCTCCAGTGCTTCCAGGTGTCCAGTGTTGTCAAGTGGTGTCAGGAACCCTCCAGTACTTCCAGGTGTCCAGTGTTGTCAAGTGGTGTCAGGAACCCTCCAGTGTTTCCAGTGGTGTCAGGAACCCTCCAGTGCTTCCAGTGATGTCAGGAACTCTCCAGTGCTTCCAGTGGTGTCAGGAACCCTCCAGTGCTTCCAGTGGTGTCAGGAACCATCAAGTGCTTCCAGTGGTGTCAGGAACCCTCCAGTGCTTCCAGTGGTGTCAGGAACCCTCCAGTGCTTCCAGTGGTGTCAGGAACCCTCCAGTGCTTCCAGTGGTATCAGGAACCCTCCAGTGTTTCCAGGTGTCCAGTGTCAAACCCATCAACACAACTCACCACATCGTAATAACATGATTGCAAACAAACCATATCACGGGTGGGGTTAGAACCTGCGATCAGAGAGACAAAACTCGTCGGTCTGGATTTTTTGGGACTGATAACGGGTTCAAGCCCCGCCCGTGGCATGGTTACTATAGCCTTTTCATTATTCTGTTTGACCTTCTCGAGGCTGACTTGCTCCTGCAAGTCAATAACTTTCATAACACGTGAGGTAAGTCTACCATTTATCTTTATTTTATTTGATTGCAAGAAATTAAGAACTATAAGTAACAGTAATATTTCCCGACAAAGAAACGTAAATAATTACCCAAATATTCATTGCTTATCTTTCGTTATCTCAATATATTGAGTGTTACCCTAAGGTAATTATCTAGATCAATACACTTATACTACCTTGTTTGTTCTCCCTGTTCACGACAATTTATTTTCTCCCTGTTCAAGACAGTTTCTTTTGTCCCTGTTTATGACAGTTTCTTTTGTCCCTGTTCAAGACAGTTTCTTTTGTCCCTGTTCAAGACAGTTTATTTTGTTCTTATTCAAGACAGTTTATATTGTCCCTGTTCAAGACAGTTTCTTTTGTCCCTGTTTATGACAGTTTCTTTTGTTCCTGCTCAAGACAGTTTCTTTTGTCCCTGCTCAAGATAGTTTTTCATTTTTCCCTGTTCAAGACAGTTTCTTTTGTCCCTGTTCAAGACAGTTTCTTTTGTCCCTGTTCAAGACAGTTTCTTTTGTCCCTGTTCAAGACAGTTTCTTTTGTCCCTGTTCAAGACAGTTTCTTTTGTCCCTGTTCAAGACAGTTTCTTTTGTCCCTGTTCAAGACAGTTTATTTTGTCCCTGTTCAAGACAGTTTATTTCAGAGTTGTTTTTTTCTTCATAAAACATTATGTGTCGGTGTCTGACACAAGTACCAGACACCGACACACAAGTACCAGACACCGACACACAAGTAGCAGACACCGACACACAAGTACCAGACACCGACACACAAGTAGCAGACACCGACACACAAGTACCAGACACCGACACACAAGTAGCAGACACCGACACACAAGTAGCAGACACCGACACACAAGTACCAGACACCGACACACAAGTAGCAGACACCGACACACAAGTACCAGACACCGACACACAAGTAGCAGACACCGACACACAAGTAGCAGACACCGACACACAAGTAGCAGACACCGACACACAAGTACCAGACACCGACACACAAGTACCAGACACCGACACACAAGTAGCAGACACCGACAAACAAGTAGCAGACACCGACACACAAGTACCAGACACCGACACACAAGTACCAGACACCGACACACAAGTAGCAGACACCGACACACAAGTACCAGACACCGACACACAAGTACCAGACACCGACACACAAGTAGCAGACACCGACACACAAGTACCAGACACCGACACAGAAGTACCAGACACCGACACACAAGTACCAGACACCGACACACAAGTAACAGACACCGACACGCAAGTACCAGACACCGACACACAAGTAGCAGACACCGACACACAAGTACCAGACACCGACACACAAGTAGCAGACACCGACACACAAGTACCAGACACCGACACACAAGTACCAGACACCGACACACAAGTACCAGACACCGACACACAAGTAGCAGACACCGACACACAAGTACCAGACACCGACACACAAGTACCAGACACCGACACACAAGTAGCAGACACCGACACACAAGTACCAGACACCGACACACAAGTACCAGACACCGACACACAAGTACACGACACCGACACACAAGTAGCAGACACCGACACACAAGTACCAGACACCGACACACAAGTACCAGACACCGACACACAAGTACCAGACACCGACACACAAGTACCAGACACCGACACACAAGTACCAGACACCGACACACAAGTACCAGACACCGACACACAAGTACCAGACACCGACACACAAGTACCAGACACCGACACACAAGTAGCAGACACCGACACACAAGTACCGCAGACACAGACACACAAGTACCAGACACCGACACACAAGTACCAGACACCGACACACAAGTAGCAGACACCGACACACAAGTACCAGACACCGACACACAAGTACCAGACACCGACACACAAGTAGCAGACACCGACACACAAGTACCAGACACCGACACACAAGTACCAGACACCGACACACAGACACCGACACACAAGTACCAGACACCGACACACAAGTACCAGACACCGACACACAAGTACCAGACACCGACACACAAGTACCAGACATCGACACACAAGTACCAGACACCGACACACAAGTACCAGACACCGACACACAAGTACCAGACACCGACACACAAGTACCAGACACCGACACACAAGTACCAGACACCGACACACAAGTACCAGACACCGACACACAAGTACCAGACACCGACACACAAGTACCAGACACCGACACACAAGTACCAGACACCGACACACAAGTAGCAGACACCGACACACAAGTACCAGACACCGACACACAAGTACCAGACACCGACACACAAGTACCAGACACCGACACACAAGTACCAGACACCGACACACAAGTACAAGTAGCAGACACCGACACACAAGACAGACACCGACACACAAGTACCAGACACCGACACACAAGTACCAGACACCGACACACAAGTACCAGACACCGACACACAAGTACCAGACACCGACACACAAGTAGCAGACACCGACACACAAGTACCAGACACCGACACACAAGTAGCAGACACCGACACACAAGTACCAGACACCGACACACAAGTAGCAGACACCGACACACAAGTACCAGACACCGACACACAAGTACCAGACACCGACACACAAGTACCAGACACCGACACACAAGTAGCAGACACCGACACACAAGTACCAGACACCGACACACAAGTAGCAGACACCGACACACAAGTACCAGACACCGACACACAAGTACCAGACAGACACCGACACACAAGTACCAGACACCGACACACAAGTAGCAGACACCGACACACAAGTACCAGACACCGACACACAAGTAGCAGACACCGACACACAAGTACCAGACACCGACACACAAGTACCAGACACCGACACACAAGTACCAGACACCGACACACAAGTAGCAGACACCGACACACAAGTACCAGACACCGACACACAAGTAGCAGACACCGACACACAAGTACCAGACACCGACACACAAGTACCAGACACCGACACACAAGTACCAGACACCGACACACAAGTAGCAGACACCGACACACAAGTACCAGACACCGACACACAAGTACCAGACACCGACACACAAGTACCAGACACCGACACACAAGTACCAGACACCGACACACAAGTACCAGACACCGACACACAAGTACCAGACACCGACACACAAGTACCAGACACCGACACACAAGTACCAGACACCGACACACAAGTACCAGACACCGACACACAAGTACCAGACACCGACACACAGACACCGACACACAAGTAGCAGACACCGACACACAAGTAGCAGACACCGACACACAAGTACACCGACACAGACACAAGTACCAGACATCGACACACAAGTAGCACACACCGACACACAAGTACCAGACACCGACACACAAGTACCAGACACCGACACACAAGTACCAGACACCGACACACAAGTACCAGACACCGACACACAAGTACCAGACACCGACACACAAGTACCAGACACCGACACACAAGTACCAGACACCGACACACAAGTACCAGACACCGACACACAAGTACCAGACACCGACACACAAGTACCAGACACCGACACACAAGTACCAGACACCGACACACAAGTACCAGACACCGACACACAAGTACCAGACACCGACACACAAGTACCAGACACCGACACACAAGTACCAGACACCGACACACAAGTACCAGACACCGACACACAAGTACCAGACACCGACACACAAGTACCAGACACCGACACACAAGTACCAGACACCGACACACAAGTACCAGACACCGACACACAAGTACCAGACACCGACACACAAGTAGCAGACACCGACACACAAGTACCAGACACCGACACACAAGTAGCAGACACCGACACACAAGTACCAGACACCGACACGCAAGTACCAGACACCGACACACAAGTACCAGACACCGACACACAAGTACCAGACACCGACACACAAGTACCAGACACCGACACACAAGTACCAGACACCGACACACAAGTAGCAGACACCGACACACAAGTACCAGACACCGACACACAAGTACAGACACCGACACCCAAGTACCAGACACCGACACACAAGTACCAGACACCGACACACAAGTACCAGACACCGACACACAAGTAGCAGACACAAGTACCAGACGACACAAGTACCAGACACCGACACACAAGTATCAGACACCGACACACAAGTACCAG
>NC_091337.1:32302794-32374030 GCF_038502225.1 Cherax quadricarinatus
GGTTGCTACTAGACCCTCTCTCTCCCCGCTCCATGAGCTTTATCAAACCTCGTCTTAAAACTGTGTATGGTTCCTGCCTCCACTACGTCATTTTCTAGGCTATTCCACTGCCTTACAACTCTATGACTGAAGAAATACTTCCTACTATCTCTCTGACTCATTTGTGTCTTCAACTTCCAATTGTGGCCTCTTGTTTCTGTGTCCCCTTCCTGGAACATCCTGTCCTTGTCCACCTTGTCTATTCCACGCAGTATTTTATATGTCGTTATCATGTCTCCCCTGACCCTCCTGTCCTCCAGTGTCGTCAGGCTGATTTCCCTTAATCTTTCTTCATAGGACATTCCCCTTAGCTCTGGAACTAACCTTGTCGCAAACCTTTGTACTTTCTCTAGTTTCTTGACTGTGTGTGTGTGTGTGTGTGTGTGTGTGTGTGTGTGTGTGTGTGTGTGTGTGTGTGTGTGTGTGTGTGTGTGTGTGTGTGTGTGTGTGTGTGTGTGTGCTGTGTGTGTGTGTGTGTGTGTGTGTGTGTGTGTGTGTGTGTGTGTGTGTGTGTGTGTGTGTGTGTGTGTGTGTGTGTGTGTGTATGTGTGTGTGTGTGTGTGTATGTGTGTGTAGTCACCTAACTGTACTCACCTCTCTCTCTCTCTGCTTCCTGAGCTTTGTCATACCTCGTCTTAAAGCTATGTATGGTTCCTGTCTCCACTACATCACTTGCTAGGCTATTCCACTTCCTGACAACTCTATTGCTGATGAAATACTTCCTAACATCTTTGTGACTCGTCTGAGTCTTCAACTTCCAATTGTGACCCCTTGTTTCTGTGTCCTCTCTATGGAATATCCTGTTTCTGTCGACCTTGTCTATTCCATGCAGAATTTTGTATGTCGTTATCATGTCCCAAGACCCTCTTGTCCTCCAGTGTCGTCAGTCCGATTTCCTTCAACCTTTCTTCGTAGAACATTCCCCTGAGCTCCGGGACTAGCCTCGTTGCAAACCTAATTTCTTGACGTGCTTGACCAGGTGTGGGTTCTAAACTGATGCTGCAAACTCCAGTATGGGCCTGACATACACAGTGTACAGTGTCTGGAGCGATTCTTTACTAAGGTATCAGAACGCTATTCTCAGGTTTGCCAAGCGCCAATATGCTGCTGCAGTTATCTGGTTGATGTGTGCTTCCGGAGACGTGCTCGGTGTTATGGTCACCCCAAGATCTTTCTCCTTGATTGTCCACCTAGCCTATACTCCGTCTGCGGTCTTCTTTGCCCATCCCCCAATCTTCATGACTTTGCATTTGGCAGGGTTGAATTCGAGAAGCCAGTTGCTGGACCACGTGTCCAGCCTGTCCAGGTCTCTTTGTAGTCCTGCCTGGTCCTCATCTGATTTAATTCCTCTCATTAACTTCACATCATTTGCGCACAGGGACACTTCAGAGTCTATCCCTTCCATCATGTCATTCACATATACCACAAATAGCACTGGTCCTAGGACTGACCCCTCTGGGACCCCGCTCGTCACAGGCGCCCACTGTGATACCTCATTCCGTACCATGACTCGCTGTTGCCTCCCTGTCAGGTATTCTCTGATGCACTGCAGTGCCCTTCCTGTTACACTCGCCTGATCCTCCAGCTTCTGCACCAATCTCCTGTGAGGTGTGTGTGTGTGTGTATGTGTGTGTGTGTGTGTGTGTGTGTGTGTGTGTGTGTGTGTGTGTGTGTGTGTGTGTGTGTGTGTGTGTGTGTGTGTGTGTGTGTGTGTGTATGTGTGTGTGTGTGTATGTGTGTGTTTGTGTGGACACGACAGGCACTAGGGGTGAACACACAGGTAGCAGCCCAGGGAGGGTACCAAGTGTGTGTGGACACGACAGGTACCAGGGGAATACACAGGTAGCAGCCCAGGGAGGGCACCCAGTCTGTGTGGACACGACAGGTACCAGGGGAAACACACAGATAACAGCCCAAGGAGGGCACCCAGTGTGTTTGGACAAGACAGGTACCAGGGTGACATACAGGTAGCAGCCCAGGGAGGGCACTCAGTGTTTGTGGACACGACAGGTACCAGGGAGAACACGCAGGTAACAGCATAAAGAGGGCATCCAGTGTGTGTCGACACGACAGGTATTAGGGGAATCACACAGGTAGCAGCCAGGGGAGGGCACCAAGTGTGTGTATGGACACGACAGGTACCAGGGGGGAAACACAGGTAACACTCCAGGGAAGGCACCCAGTGTGAGTGGACACGACAGGTACCAGGGGTAACACACAGGTAGCAGCCCAGGGAGGGCATTCAATGTGTGTTGACACGACAGGTACCAGGGGGAACACACAGGTAACAGCCCAAGGAGGGCACCCAGTGTGTGTGGACACGACAGGTACCAGGGAGAACACACAGGTAGCAGCCCAGGGAGGGCACACATTGTGTGTGGACACGACAGGTACCAGGGGTAACACACAGGTAGCAGCCCAGGGAGGGCACCCAGTGTGTGTGAACACGACAGGTACCAGGGGTAACACACAGGTAGCAGCCCAGGGAGGGCACCCAGTGTATGTGGGCACGACAGGTACCAGGGGGAACACACAGGTAGCAGCCCAGGGAGGGAACCCAGTGTGTGTGGACACGACAGGTACCAGGGGTAACACACAGGTAGCAGCCCAGGGAGGGCACCCAGTGTATGTGGACACGACAGGTACCAGGGGTAACACACAGGTAGCAGCCCAGGGAGGGCGCCCAGTGTATGTGGACACGACAGGTACCAGGGGTAAAACAGGTAGCAACCCAGGGAGGGCACCCAGTGTATGTGGACACAACAGGTACCAGGGGGAACACACAGGTAGCAGCCCATGGAGGGAACCCAGTGTGTGTGGACACGACAGGTACCAGGGGTAACACACAGGTAGCAGCCCAGGGAGGGCACCCAGTGTATGTGGACACGACAGGTACCAGGGATAACACACAGGTAGCAGCCCAGGGAGGGCACCCAGTGTATGTGGACACGACAGGTACCAGGGGTAACACACAGGTAGCACCCCAGGGAGGGCACCCAGTGTATGTGGACATGACAGGTACCAGGGGTAACACACAGGTAGCAGCCCAGGGAGGGCACCCAGTGTATGTGGACACGACAGGTACCAGGGGTAACACACAGGTAGCAGCCCAGGGAGGGCACCCAGTGTAAGTGGACACGACAGGTACGAGGGGTAACACATAGGTAGCAGCCCAGGGAGGGCGCCCAGTGTATGTGGACACGACAGATACCAGGGGTAAAACAGGTAGCAGCCCAGGGAGGGCACCCAGTGTATGTGGACACGACAGGTACCAGGGGTAACACACAGGTAGCAGCCCAGGGAGGGCACCCAGTGTATGTGGACACGACAGGTACCAGGGGTAACACACAGGTAGCAGCCCAGGGAGGGCGCTCAGCACTCATTACGACCCAGAAGGGACAGCTACCTGGAATTACATTGAGAGAGTCCTGGAAAGTGCCCATAAAAGGCAGCTTAGCATGGGAAAACTTCTCCCATAAACGCCTCTAGTGACCTATAAAAACGGCCGTCTCAGAAATAAAAATACGTCAGGTTCCGTAACGTCTTCAGCTTGAGTTACGTAACGTCATCAGCTTGAGTTACGTAACGTCATCAGCTTGAGTTACGTAACGTCTTCAGCTTGAGCTACGTAACGTCTTCAGCTTGAGTTACGTAACGCCTTCAGCTTGAGCTACGTAACGTCTTCAGCTTGAGTTACATAACGTCTTCAGCTTGAGTTACGTAACGTCTTCAGCATGAGTTACGTAACGTCTTCAGCTTGAGTTACGTAACGTCATCAACTTGAGTTACGTAACGCCTTCAGCATGAGTTACATAACGTCATCAGCTTGAGTTACGTAACGTCTTCAGCTTGAGATACGTAACGTCTTCAGCTTGAGTTACGTAACGTCTTCAGCTTGAGTTACGTAACGTCATCAGCTTGAGTTACGTAACGTCATCAGCTTGAGTTATGTAACGTCATCAGCTTGAGTTACGTAACGTCATCAGCATGAGTTACGTAATGTCTTCAGCTTGAAGTACGTAACGTCTTCAGCTTGAGTTACGTAACGTCATCAGCTTGAGTTACGTAACGTCATCAGCTTGAGTTACGTAACGTCTTCAGCTTGAGTTGCGTAATGTCATCAGCTTGAGGTACGTAGCGTCATCAGCTTGAGTTACGTAACGTCATCAGCTTGAGTTACGTAACGCCTTCAGCTTGAGCTACGTAACGTCTTCAGCTTGAGTTACATAACGTCTTCAGCTTGAGTTACGTAACGTCTTCAGCATGAGTTACGTAACGTCTTCAGCTTGAGTTACATAACGTCATCAGCTTGAGTTACGTAACGTCATCAGCTTGAGTTATGTAACGTCATCAGCTTGAGTTACGTAACGTCATCAGCTTGAGTTATGTAACGTCATCAGCTTGAGTTACGTAACGTCATCAGCATGAGTTACGTAATGTCTTCAGCTTGAAGTACGTAACGTCTTCAGCTTGAGTTACGTAGCGTCATCAGCTTCAGTTACGTAACGTCATCAGCATGAGTTACGTAATGTCTTCAACTTGAAGTACGTAACGTCTTCAGCTTGAGTTACGTAACGTCATCAGCTTGAGTTACGTAACGTCATCAGCTTGAGTTATGTAACGTCATCAGCTTGAGTTACGTAATGTCATCAGCTTGAGTTACGTAACGTCTTCAGTTTGAGTTACGTAACGTCTTCAATTTGAGTTACGTAACGTCTTCAGCATGAGTTACGTAACGTCTTCAGCTTGAGTTAGGTAACGTCTTCAACTTGAGTTACGTAACGTCTTCAGCTTGAGTTACGTAGCGTCTTCAGCTTGAGTTACGTAACGTCTTCAGCTTGAGTTACGTAACGTCTTAAGCTTGAGTTACGTAAAGTCTTCAGCTTGAGTTACGTAAAGTCTTCAGCTTGAGTTACGTAACGTCTTCAGCATGAGTTACGTAACGTCTTCAGCTTGAGTTACGTAACGTCTTCAGTTTGAGTTGCGTAACGTCCTCAGCTTGAGTTACGTAACGTCTTCAGCTTAAGTTACGTAACGTCTTCAACTTGAGTTACGTAACGTCTACAACGTAACTTACTTAAACTTAAGCGTAGTGTTGTGTACACGGTGGTATTGTTGTGTACATAGTGGTAGTGTTGTGTACACGGTGGTAGTGTTGTGTACACGGTGGTAGTGTTGTGTACACGGTGGTAGTGTTGTGTACAGGTGGTAGTGTTGTGTACACGGTGGTAGTGTTGTGTACATAGAAGTAGTGTTGTGTACACGGTTGTAGTGTTGTGTACACGGTGGTAGTGTTGTGTACACGGTGGTAGTGTTGTGTACACAGTGGTAGAGTTGTGTACAAAGTGGTAGTGTTGTGTACACAGTGGTAGTGTTGTGCACACAGTGGTAGAGTTGTGTACAAAGTGGTAGGGTTGTGTACACAGTGGTAGTGTTGTGTACAAAGTGGTAGTGTTGTGTACAAAGTGGTAGTGTTGTGTACACAGTGGTAGTGTTGTGTACACAGTGGTAGTGTTGTGTACAAAGTGGTAATGTTGTGTACACAGTGGTAGTGTTGTGTACATAGTGGTAGTGTTGTGTACAAAGTGGTAGTGTTGTGTACACAGTGGTAGTGTTGTGTACACAGTGGTAGTGTTGTGTACATAGTGGTAGTGTTGTGTACACGGTGGTAATGTTGTGTACACGGTGGTAGTGTTGCGTACATAGTGGTAGTGTTGGGCACACGGTGGTAGTGCTGTGTACACGGTGGTAGAGTTGTGTACACAGTGCTAGTGTTGTGTACACAGTGGTAGTGTTGTGTACATAGTGGTAGTGTTGTGTGCAAAGTGGTAGTGTTGTGTACACGGTGGTAGTGTTGTGTACACGGTGGTAGTGTTGTGTACATAGTGGTAGTGTTGGGCACACGGTGGTAGTGTTGTGTACACGGTGGTAGTATTGTGTACACGGTGGTAGTGTTGTGTACATAGTGGTTGTGTTGGGCACACGGTAGAAGTGTTGTGTACACGGTGGTAGTGTTGTGTACACGGTGGTAGTGTTGTGTACATGGTAGTGTTGTGTACATAGTGTTTGTGTTGGGCACACGGTAGAAGTGTTGTGTACACGGTGGTAGTGTTGTGTACACGGTGGTAGTGTTGTGTACACGGTGGTAGTGTTGTGTACATAGTGGTAGTGTTGGGCACACGGTAGAAGTGTTGTGTACACGGGGGTAGTGTTGTGTACACGGTGGTAGTGTTGTGTACACGGTGGTAGTGTTGTGTACACGGTGGTAGTGTTGTGTACACGGTGGTAGTGTTGTGTACATAGCGGTAGTGTTGGGCACACGGTAGTAGTGTTGTGTACACGGTGGTAGTGTTGTGTACACGGTGGTAGTGTTGTGTACACGGTGGAAGTGCTGTGTACATAGTGTTAGTGTTGTGCACATAGTGGTAGTGTTGCGCACACGGTGGTAGTGTTGTGTACACGTTGGTAGTGTTGTGTACATAGTGGTAGTGTTGCGCACACGGTGGTAGTGTTGTGTACACGTTGGTAGTGTTGTGTACATAGTGGTAGTGTTCCGTACATAGTGGTAGTGTTGCGCACACGGTCTTAGTGTTGTGTACACGGAGGTAGTGTTGTGTACACGGTGGTAGTGTTGTGTACATAGTGGTAGTGTTGTGTACATAGTGGTAGTGTTGCGCACATGGTGGTAGTGTTGTGTACATAGTGGTAGTGTTGTGTACATAGTGGTAGTGTTGCGCACACGGTGGTAGTGTTGTGTACACGGTGGTAGTGTTGTGTACACATTGGTAGTGTTGTGTACATAGTGGTAGTGCTGCGCACACGGTGGTAGTGTTGTGTACATAGTGGTAGTGTTGTGTACACATTGTTAGTGTTGTCTACATAGTGGTAGTGATGTGTACACGGTGGTAGTGTTGTGTACATAGAGGTAGTGTTGTGTACACGGTGGTAGTGTTGTGTACATGGTGGTAGTGTTGTGTACACATTGGTAGTGTTGTGTACATAGTGGTAGTGTTGTGTACGTAGTGGTAGTGATGTGTACACGGTGGTAGCGTTGTGTACATAGTGGTAGTGTTGTGTATACGGTGGTAGTGTTGTGTACATAGTGGTAGTGATGTGTACACGGTGGTAGTGTTGTGTACACGGTGGTAGTGTTGTGTACATAGTGGTAGTGATGTGTACTGGTAGTGTTGTGTACTGGTAGTGTTGTGTACTGGTAGTGTTGTGTACTGGTAGTGTTGTGTACTGGTAGTGTTGTGTACTGGTAGTGTTGTGTACTGGTAGTGTTGTGTACTGGTAGTGTTGTGTACTGGTAGTGTTGTGTACTGGTAGTGTTGTGTGCTGGTAGTGTTGTGTACTGGTAGTGTTGTGTACTGGTAGTGTTGTGTACTGGTAGTGTTGTGTACTGGTAGTGTTGTGTACATAATGGTAGTGTTGTGTGCACGGTGGTAGTGTTGTGTACACGGTGGTAGTGTTGTGTACATAGTGGTAGTGTTGTGTACACGGTGGTAGTGTTGTGTACATAGTGGTAGTGTTGCGCACACGGTGGTAGTGTTGTGTACATAGTGGTAGTGTTGTGTACACGGTGGTAGTGTTGTGTACATAGTGGTAGTGATGTGAACACGGTGGTAGTGTTGTGTACATAGTGGTAGTGTTGTGTACACGGTGGTAGTGTTGTGTACATAGTGGTAGTGTTGTGTGCACGGTGGTAGTGTTGTGTACATGGTGGTAGTGTTGTGTACACGGTGGTAGTGTTGTGTACATAATGGTAGTTTTGTGTGCACGGTGGTAGTGTTGTGTACACGGTGGTAGTGTTGTGTACATAGTGGTAGTGTTGTGTAGACTGTGGTAGTGTTGCGTATATAGTGGTAGTGTTGCGCACGCGGTGGTAGTGTAGTGTACACGGTGGTAGTATTGTGTACATAGTGGTAGTGTTGTGTACACGGTAGTAGTGTTGCGCACACGGTGGTAGTGTTGTGTACACGGTGGTAGTGTTGTGTACATAGTGGTAGTGTTTCGCACACGGTGGTAGTGTTGCGCACACGGTGGTAGTGTTGTGTACACGGTGGTAGTGTTGTGTACATAGTGGTAGTGTTGTGTACACGGTAGTAGTGTTGCGCACACGGTGGTAGTGTTGTGTACACGGTGGTAGTGTTGTGTACATAGTGGTAGTGTTTCGCACACGGTGGTAGTGTTGCGCACACGGTGGTAGTGTTGTGTACACGGTGGTAGTGTTGTGTACATAGTGGTAGTGTTGTGTACACGGTAGTAGTGTTGCGCACACGGTGGTAGTGTTGTGCACACGGTGGTAGTGTTGTGTACACGGTGGTAGTGTTGTGTAGATAGTGGTAGTGTTGTGTATATAGTGGTAGTGTTGCGCACACGGTGGTAGTGTTGTGCACACGGTGGTAGTGTTGTGTACATAGTGGTAGTGTTGTGTACACGGTGGTAGTGTTGTGTACACGGTGGTAGTGTTGTGAACACGGTGGAAGTGTTGTGTACATAGTGGTAGTGTTGTGTACATAGTGGTAGTGTTGCGCACACGGTGGTAGTGTTGTGTACACGGTGGTAATCTTGTGTACACGGTGGTAGTGTTTAGTACACTGTGGTAGTGTTGAGTACACGGTGGTAGTGTTGTGTACACAGTGGTAGTGTTGTGTACACGGTGGTAGTGTTGAGTACACTGTGGTAGTGTTGTGTACACGGTGGTAGTGTTACGCACACGGCGGTAGTGTTGTGTCCATAGTGGTAGTGTTGTGTACACGGTGGTAGTGTTGTGTACACGGTGGTAGTGATGCGTACATAGTGGTAGTGTTGCGTACACGGTGGTAGTGTTGCGCACACGGTGGTAGTGTTTTGTACATAGTGGTAGTGTTGCGCACACGGTGGTAGTGTTGTGTACACGGTGGTAGTGTTGTGTACACTGTGGTAGTGTTGCGTACACGGTGGTAGTGTTGTGTACAAGGTGGTAGTGTTGCGCACACGGTGGTACTGTTGTGTGCACGGTGGAAGTGTTGCGTACACGGTAGTAGTTTTGAGTACACGGTGGTAGTGTTGCGTACACGGTGCTAGTATAATGTAACACCGGTAAACCAGCCTCACTATGAAGCAACACTGGTAAACCAACCGTACTATGAAGCAACACTGGTAAACCAGCCGTACTGTGAAGCAACACTGGTAAACCAGCCGTACTGTGAAGTAACACTGGTAAACCAGCCGTACTATGAAGCAACACTGGTAAACCAGCTGTACTATGAAGCAACACTGGTAAACGAACCGTACTATGAAGCAACACTGGTAAACCAACCGTACTATGAAGTAACACTGGTAAACCAGCCTCACTATGAAGCAACACTGGTAAACCAACCGTACTATGAAGCAACACTGGTAAACCAGCCGTACTGTGAAGCAACACTGGTAAACCAGCCGTACTATGAAGCAACACTGGTAAACCAGCCGTACAATGAAGCAAGATTGGTAAACCAACCGTACTATGAAGCAAAACTGGTAAACCAGCCGTACAATGAAGCAAAACTGGCAAACCAGCCGTACTATGAAGCAACACTGGTAAACCTACCGTACTATGAAGCAACACTGGTAAACCTACCGTACTATGAAGCAACACTGGTAAACCTACCGTACTATGAAGCAACACTGGTAAACCAGCCGTACTATGAAGTAACACTGGTAAACCAACCGTACTATGAAGCAACACTGGTAAACCAACCGTACTATGAAGTAACACTGGTAAACCAGCCGTACTATGAAGTAACACTGGTAAACCAACCGTACTATGAAGTAACACTGGTAAACCAGCCGTGCTATGAAGTAACACTGGTAAACCAACCGTACTATGAAGTAACACTGGTAAACCAGCCGTACTATGAAGTAACACTGGTAAACCAACCGTACTATGAAGTAACACTGGTAAACCAGCCGTACTATGAAGTAACACTGGTAAACCAACCGTACTATGAAGTAACACTGGTAAACCAGCCGTACTATGAAGTAACACTGGTAAACCAGCCGTACTATGAAGCAACACTGGTAAACCAGCCGTACTATGATGCAACACTGGTAAACCAGCCGTACTATGAAGCAACACTGGTAAACCTACCGTACTATGAAGTAACACTGGTAAACCTACCGTACTATGAAGCAACACTGGTAAACCAGCCGTACTATGATGCAACACTGGTAAACCAGCCGTACTATGAAGCAACACTGGTAAACCTACCGTACTATGAAGTAACACTGGTAAACCAACCGTACTATGAAGTAACACTGGTAAACCAGCCGTACTATGAAGCAACACTGGTAAACCAGCCGTACTATGAAGCAACACTGGTAAACCAGCCGTACTATGAAGTAACACTGGTAAACCAACCGTACTATGAAGCAACACTGGTAAACCAACCGTACTATGAAGCAACACTGGTAAACCAACCGTACTATGAAGCAACACTGGTAAACCAACCGTACTATGAAGCAACACTGGTAAACCAACCGTACTATGAAGCAACACTGGTAAACCAACCGTACTATGAAGCAACACTGGTAAACCAACCGTACTATGAAGCAACACTGGTAAACCAACCGTACTATGAAGCAACACTGGTAAACCAACCGTACTATGAAGCAACACTGGTAAACCAACCGTACTATGAAGCAACACTGGTAAACCAACCATAAGTAAGTAAGTAAGTAAGTAAGTTTATTCAGGTATACACAAATACAGTTAAATAGATTATCATACATAGCAGCATATGTGTAGACAACCTGGGATAACATAGCAGCATATGTGTAGACAACCTGGGATAACATAGCAGCATATGTGTAGACAACCTGGGATAACATAGCAGCATATGTGTAGACAACCTGGGATAACATAGCAGCATATGTGTAGACAACCTGGGATAACATAGCAGCATATGTGTAGACAACCTGGGATAACATAGCAGCATATGTGTAGACAACCTGGGATAACATAGCAGCATATGTGTAGACAACCTGGGATAACATAGCAGCATATGTGTAGAGAACCTGGGATAACATAGCAGCATATGTGTAGACAACCTGGGATAACATAGCAGCATATGTGTAGACAACCTGGGATAACATAGCAGCATATGTGTAGACAACCTGGGATAACATAGCAGCATATGTGTAGACAACCTGGGATAACATAGCAGCATATGTGTAGACAACCTGGGATAACATAGCAGCATATGTGTAGACAACCTGGGATAACATAGCAGCATATGTGTAGACAACCTGGGATAACATAGCAGCATATGTGTAGACAACCTGGGATAACATAGCAGCATATGTGTAGACAACCTGGGATAACATAGCAGCATATGTGTAGACAACCTGGGATAACATAGCAGCATATGTGTAGACAACCTGGGATAACATAGCAGCATATGTGTAGACAACCTGGGATAACATAGCAGCATATGTGTAGACAACCTGGGATAACATAGCAGCATATGTGTAGACAACCTGGGATAACATAGCATCATAGACAATGTGTAGACAACCTGGGATAACATAGCAGCATATGTGTAGACAACCTGGGATAACATAGCAGCATATGTGTAGACAACCTGGGATAACATAGCAGCATAGACAATGTGTATGTGTAGACAACCTGGGATAACATAGCAGCATATGTGTAGACAACCTGGGATAACATAGCAGCATATGTGTAGACAACCTGGGATAACATAGCAGCATATGTGTAGAGCATAAGTGTAACCTGGGATAACATAGCAGCATATGTGTAGACAACCTGGGATAACATAGCAGCATATGTGTAGACAACCTGGGATAACATAGCAGCATATGTGTAGACAACCTGGGATAACATAGCAGCATATGTGTAGACAACCTGGGATAACATAGCAGCATATGTGTAGACAACCTGGGATAACATAGCAGCATATGAGTAGACAAGACAACCTGGGATAACATAGCAGCATATGTGTAGACAACCTGGGATAACATAGCAGCATATGTGTAGACAACCTGGGATAACATAGCAGCATATGTGTAGACAACCTGGGATAACATAGCAGCATATGTGTAGACAACCTGGGATAACATAGCAGCATATGTGTAGACAACCTGGGATAACATAGCAGCATATGTGTAGACAACCTGGGATAACATAGCAGCATATGTGTAGACAACCTGGGATAACATAGCAGCATATGTGTAGACAACCTGGGATAACATAGCAGCATATGTGTAGACAACCTGGGATAACATAGCAGCATATGTGTAGACAACCTGGGATAACATAGCAGCATATAGACAACCTGGGATAACATGTATGTGTAGACAACCTGGGATAACATAGCAGCATATGTGTAGACAACCTGGGATAACATAGCAGCATATGTGTAGACAACCTGGGATAACATAGCAGCATATGTGTAGACAACCTGGGATAACATAGCAGCATATGTGTAGACAACCTGGGATAACATAGCAGCATATGTGTAGACAACCTGGGATAACATAGCAGCATATGTGTAGACAACCTGGGATAACATAGCAGCATATGTGTAGACAACCTGGGATAACATAGCAGCATATGTGTAGACAACCTGGGATAACATAGCAGCATATGTGTAGACAACCTGGGATAACATAGCAGCATATGTGTAGACAACCTGGGATAACATAGCAGCATATGTGTAGACAACCTGGGATAACATAGCAGCATAACCATAGCAGCATAAGTGTAGACAACCTGGGATAACATAGCAGCATATGTGTAGACAACCTGGGATAACATAGCAGCATATGTGTAGACAACCTGGGATAACATAGCAGCATATGTGTAGACAACCTGGGATAACATAGCAGCATATGTGTAGACAACCTGGGATAACATAGCAGCATATGTGTAGACAACCTGGGATAACATAGCAGCATATGTGTAGACAACCTGGGATAACATAGCAGCATATGTGTAGACAACCTGGGATAACATAGCAGCATATGTGTAGACAACCTGGGATAACATAGCAGCTTAAGTGTAGATAACCTGGGATAACATAGCAGCATATGTGTAGACAACCTGGGATAACATAACAGCATATGTGTAGACAACCTGGGATAACATAGCAGCATATGTGTAGACAACCTGGGATAACATAGCAGACAACCATGTAGACAACCTGGGATAACATAGCAGCATATGTGTAGACAACCTGGGATAACATAACATGTGTAGACAACCTGGGATAACATAGCAGCATATGTGTAGACAACCTGGGATAACATAGCAGCATATGTGTAGAGCAACCTGGGATAACATAGCAGCATATGTGTAGACAACCTGGGATAACATAGCAGCATATGTGTAGACAACCTGGGATAACATAGCAGCATATGTGTAGACAACCTGGGATAACATAGCAGCATATGTGTAGATAACAACCTGGGATAACATAGCAGCATATGTGTAGACAACCTGGGATAACATAGCAGCATATGTGTAGACAACCTGGGATAACATAGCAGCATATGTGTAGTGTAGAGCAACCTGGGATAACATAGCAGCATATGTGTAGACAACCTGGGATAACATAGCAGCATATGTGTAGAGAACCTGGGATAACATGACAACCTGGGATATAGCAGCATATGTAGACAACCTGGGATAACATAGCAGCATATGTGTAGACAACCTGGGATAACATAGCAGCATATGTGTAGACAACCTGGGATAACATAACATATGTGTAGAGAACCTGGGATAACATAGCAGCATAAGTGTAGAAAACCTGGGATAACATAGCAGCATATGTGCAGACAACCTGGGATAACATAGCAGCATATGTGTAGACAACCTGGGATAACATAGCAGCATATGTGTAGACAACCTGGGATAACATAGCAGCATATGTGTAGACAACCTGGGATAACATAGCAGCATATGTGTAGACAACCTGGGATAACATAGCAGCATAGGTGTGTGTAGAGCAACCTGGGATAACATAGCAGCATATGTGTAGACAACCTGGGATAACATAGCAGCATATGTGTAGACAACCTGGGATAACATAGCAGCATATGTGTAGACAACCTGGGATAACATAGCAGCATATGTGTAGACAACCTGGGATAACATAGCAGCATATGTGTAGACAACCTGGGATAACATAGCAGCATATGTGTAGACAACCTGGGATAACATAGCAGCATATGTGTAGACAACCTGGGATAACATAGCAGCATAGACAACCTGGGATAACATGTGTAGACAACCTGGGATAACATAGCAGCATATGTGTAGTGTAGAGCAACCTGGGATAACATAGCAGCATATGTGTAGACAACCTGGGATAACATAGCAGCATATGTGTAGACAACCTGGGATAACATAGCAGCATATGTGTAGACAACCTGGGATAACATAGCAGCATATGTGTAGACAACCTGGGATAACATAGCAGCATATGTGTAGACAACCTGGGATAACATAGCAGCATATGTGTAGACAACCTGGGATAACATAGCAGCATATGTGTAGACAACCTGGGATAACATAGCAGCATATGTGTAGACAACCTGGGATAACATAGCAGCATATGTGTAGACAACCTGGGATAACATAGCAGCATATGTGTAGACAACCTGGGATAACATAGCAGCATATGTGTAGACAACCTGGGATAACATAGCAGCATATGTGTAGACAACCTGGGATAACATAGCAGCATATGTGTAGACAACCTGGGATAACATAGCAGCATATGTGTAGACAACCTGGGATAACATAGCAGCATATGTGTAGACAACCTGGGATAACATAGCAGCATATGTGTAGACAACCTGGGATAACATAGCAGCATATGTGTAGACAACCTGGGATAACATAGCAGCATATGTGTAGACAACCTGGGATAACATAGCAGCATATGTGTAGACAACCTGGGATAACATAGCAGCATAAGTGTAGACAACCTGGGATAACATAGCATCATATGTGTAGACAACCTGGGAAAACATAGCAGCATATGTGTAGACAACCTGGGATAACATAGCAGCATATGTGTAGACAACCTGGGATAACATAACAGCATATATGTAGACAAAATGGGATAACATAGCAGCATAAGTGTAGACAACCTGGGATAACATAGCAGCACATGTGTAGGCAACCTGGGATAACATAGCAGCATATGTGTAGACAACCTTGGGTAACATAGCAGCATAAGTGTAGACAACCTGGGATAACATAGCAGCATAAGTGTAGACAACCTGGGATAACATAGCAGCATATGTGTAGACAACCTGGGATAACATAGCAGCATATGTGTAGACAACCTGGGATAACATAGCAGCATAAATGTAGACAACCTGGGATAACATAGCAGCATATGTGTAGACAACCTGGGATAACATAGCAGCATATGTGTAGACAACCTGGGATAACATAGCAGCATATGTGTAGGGATAACATAGCAGCATATGTGTAGACAACCTGGGATAACATAGCAGCATATGTGTAGACAACCTGGGATAACATAGCAGCATAAGTGTAGACAACCTGGGATAACATAGCAGCATAAGTGTAGACAACCTGGGATAACATAGCAGCATATGTGTAGACAACCTGGGATAACATAGCAGCATATGTGTAGACAACCTGGGATAACATAGCAGCATATGTGTAGACAACCTGGGATAACATAGCAGCATATGTGTAGACAACCTGGGATAACATAGCAGCATATGTGTAGACAACCTGGGATAACATAGCAGCATATGTGTAGACAACCTGGGATAACATAGCAGCATATGTGTAGACAACCTGGGATAACATAGCAGCATATGTGTAGACAACCTGGGATAACATAGCAGCATATGTGTAGACAACCTGGGATAACATAGCAGCATATGTGTAGACAACCTGGGATAACATAGCAGCATATGTGTAGACAACCTGGGATAACATAGCAGCATATGTGCACAACCTGGGATAACATAGCAGCATATGTGTAGACAACCTGGGATAACATAGCACATATGTGTAGCAACCTGGGATAACATAGCAGCATGTGTAGACAACCTGGGATAACATAGCAGCATATGTGTAGACAACCTGGGATAACATAGCAGCATATGTGTAGACAACCTGGGATAACATAGCAGCATATGTGTAGACAACCTGGGATAACATAGCACATATGTGTAGCAACCTGGGATAACATAGCAGCATGTGTAGACAACCTGGGATAACATAGCAGCATATGTGTAGACAACCTGGGATAACATAGCAGCATATGTGTAGACAACCTGGGATAACATAGCAGCATATGTGTAGACAACCTGGGATAACATAGCAGCATATGTGTAGACAACCTGGGATAACATAGCAGCATATGTGTAGACAACCTGGGATAACATAGCAGCATATGTGTAGACAACCTGGGATAACATAGCAGCATATGTGTAGACAACCTGGGATAACATAGCAGCATATGTGTAGACAACCTGGGATAACATAGCAGCATATGTGTAGACAACCTGGGATAACATAGCAGCATATGTGTAGACAACCTGGGATAACATAGCAGCATAAGTGTAGACAACCTGGGATAACATAGCAGCATATGTGTAGACAACCTGGGATAACATAGCAGCATATGTGTAGACAACCTGGGATAACATAGCAGCATATGTGTAGACAACCTGGGATAACATAGCAGCATATGTGTAGACAACCTGGGATAACATAGCAGCATGTGTAGACAACCTGGGATAACATAGCAGCATATGTGTAGACAACCTGGGATAACATAGCAGCATATGTGTAGACAACCTGGGATAACATAGCAGCATATGTGTAGACAACCTGGGATAACATATAAGTGTAACCTGGGATAACATAGCAGCATATGTGTAGACAACCTGGGATAACATAGCAGCATATGTGTAGACAACCTGGGATAACATAGCAGCATATGTGTAGACAACCTGGGATAACATAGCAGCATAAGTGTAGACAACCTGGGATAACCAAAAAAGTCAGACACACTGACTTATTTCCGGTGGTAAACCAGCTGTGTTATCTTCAAATGATTATTTTTTTCAGTTCCGCACCGTCTGTCGCACCGTCTGTCGCGCCGTCTGTCGCACCGTCTGTCGCACCGTCTGTCGCACCGTCTGTCGCACCGTCTGTCGCGCCGTCTGTCGCGCCGTCTGTCGCACCGTCTGTCGCACCGTCTGTAGCACCGTCTGTCGCACCGTCTGCCGCACCGTGTGTCGCACCGTCTGTCGCGCCGTCTGTCGCACCGTCTGTAGCACCGTCTGTCGCACCGTCTTCCGCACCGTCTGCCGCACCGTCTGTCGCACCGTCTGTAGCACCGTCTGTCGCACCGTCTGTAGCACCGTCTGTCGCACCGTCTGTCGCACCGTCTGTCGCACCGTCTGTCGCACCGTCTGTCGCACCGTCTGTCGCACCGTCTGTCGCACCGTCTGTCGCACCGTCTGTCGCACCGTCTGTCGCACCGTCTGTCGCACCGTCTGTCGCACCGTCTGTCGCACCGTCTGTCGCACCGTCTGTCGCACCGTCTGTCGCACCGTCTGTCGCACCGTCTGTCGCACCGTCTGTCGCACCGTCTGTAGCACCGTCTGTCGCACCGTCTGCCGCACCGTCTGTCGCACCGTCTGTCGCGCCGTCTGTCGCACCGTCTGTAGCACCGTCTGTCGCACCGTCTTCCGCACCGTCTGTCGCACCGTCTGTCGCACCGTCTGTCGCACCGTCTCGCACCGTCGCACCGTCTGCCGCACCGTCTGTCGCACCGTCTGTCGCACCGTCTGTCGCACCGTCTGTAGCACCGTCTGTCGCACCGTCTGTCGCACCGTCTGTAGCACCGTCTGTCGCACCGTCTGCTGCACCGTCTGTCGCACCGTCTGTCGCGCCGTCTGTCGCACCGTCTGTAGCACCGTCTGTCGCACCGTCTGTAGCACCGTCTGTCGCACCGTCTGTCGCACCGTCTGTCGCACCGTCTGTCGCACCGTCTGTCGCACCGTCTGTAGCACCGTCTGTCGCACCGTCTGTCGCACCGTCTGTCGCACCGTCTGTCGCACCGTCTGTCGCACCGTCTGTAGCACCGTCTGTCGCACCGTCTGTCGCACCGTCTGTCGCACCGTCTGTCGCACCGTCTGTAGCACCGTCTGTCGCACCGTCTGTCGCACCGTCTGTCGCACCGTCTGTCGCACCGTCTGTCGCACCGTCTGTCGCACCGTCTGTCGCACCGTCTTTAGCACCGTCTGTCGCACCGTCTGTCGCACCGTCTGTAGCACCGTCTGTCGCACCGTCTGCCGCACCGTCTGTCGCACCGTCTGTCGCGCCGTCTGTCGCACCGTCTGTTGCACCGTCTGTCGCACCGTCTGTCGCACAATCTGTCCCATCGTCTGTCGCACCGTCTGTCGCACCGTCTGTCCCACCGTCTGTCCCACCGTCTGTCCCACAGTCTGTCCCACCGTCTGTCCCACCATCTGTCGCACCGTCTGTCCCACCGTCTATCGCACCGTCTGTCCCACCTTCTGTCTCACCATCTGTCGCACCGTCTGTCCCACCATCTGTCGCACCGTCTGTCCCACCATCTGTCGCACCGTCTGTGACACCGTCTGTCGCACCGTCTGTCCCACCATCTGTCGCACCATCTGTCCCACCGTCTGTCGCACCGTCTGTCCCACCGTCTGTCCCACCATCTGTCGCACCGTCTGTCCCACCGTCTGTCGCACCGTCTGTCCCACTGTCTGTCCCACCGTCTGTCCCACCGTCTATACTACCGTCTGTTTCACCGTCTGTCCCACCGTCTGTCGCACCGTCCGTCGCACCGTCTGTCCCACCGTCTGTCGCACCGTCTGTCGCTCCGTCTGTCGTACCGTCTGTCCCACCGTCTGTCGCACCGTCTGTCCCACCGTCTGTCCCACCGTCTGTCCCACCGTCTGTCCAACCATCTGTCCCACCGTCTGTCCCACCGTCTGTCCCACCGTCTGTCCCTCCGTCTGTCCCACCCTCTGTCCCACCGTCTGTCCCACCGTCTGTCCCACCGTCTCTCCCACCGTCTCTCCCACCGTCTCTCCCACCGTCTGTCCCACCGTCTGTCCCTCCGTCTGTCGCACAGTCTGTCGCACCGTTTGTCCCACCGTCTGTCCCACCGTCTGTCCCACCGTCTGTCCCTCCGTCTGTCGCACAGTCTGTCGCACCGTTTGTCCCACCGTCTGTCCCACCGTCTGTCGCACCGTCTGTTGCACCGTGTGTCCCACCGTCTGTTCCACCTTCTGTCCCACCGTCTGTCCCACCGTCTGTCCCACCGTCTGTCCCACCGTCTGTCCCACCGTCTGTCCCACCGTCTGTCCCACCGTCTGTTCCACCTTCTGTCCCACCGTCTGTCCCACCGTCTGTCCCACCGTCTGTTCCACCTTCTGTCCCACCGTCTGTCCCACCGTCTGTCCCACCGTCTGTCCCACCGTCTGTCCCACTGTCTGTCCCACCGTCTGTCCCACCGTCTTTCCCACCTTCTGTCCCACCGTCTGTCCCACCGTCTGTCCCACTGTCTGAAAATATCATCATAATTTTTCCACTGTAATCTACCTTGTTCATAATTACTATAACATTTACTGTGTCGGAAGGTGAAGTGCAGGAACTTTACTTAATTCATGGTATAAGTTAACAAATGTCTGAGGACAACTTTGTGGCAGAGGTCTGAGCTGAGGACAACTTTGTGGCAGAGGTCTGAGCTGAGGACAACTTTGTGGCAGAGGTCTGAGCTGAGGACAACTTTGTGGCAGAGGTCTGAGCTTAGGACAACTTTGTGGCAGAGGTCTGAGCTTAGGACAACTTTGTGGCAGAGGTCTGAGCTGAGGACAACTATGTGGTAGACGTCTGAGCTGAGGACAACTTTGTGGCAGAGGTCTGAGCTTAGGACAACTTTGTGGCAGAGGTCTGAGCTGAGGACAACTTTGTGGCAGAGGTCTGAGCTGAGGACAACTATGTGGTAGACGTCTGAGCTGAGGACAACTTTGTGGCAGAGGTCTGAGCTGAGGACAACTTTGTGGCAGAGGTCTGAGCTTAGGACAACTTTGTGGCAGAGGTCTGAGCTGAGGACAACTTTGTGGCAGAGGTCTGAGCTGAGGACAACTTTTACAACCCAGGATTCCAAATGGCCTGTTACCCCGGGTGTAATGGGAGCAAGTAAACACAGTAGAAAAAGTTTAGACTTATATTATCCTTCACCAATTTAGAACAGCAATATGTACACTATGTACAGTGATAAGTATAGTGCACTCCACGGTAAGCAAAGCAGAAATAGAAGCCACAAGATAGCAGACCGTGCTTCAACCAGCTCTAGAATGGGAATGACAAGGGCAGACAGGAGAGCGGTACCCACAACCTCTGCGATTGCCAAAACCATCTTCTTATTGGCTAGAACCTGGTCACTAGTTGAACGACGGGGCCCCATCATCAACTCTTAGCAACCTGGTTCGCTGGTTGGGGGAGATAGCCTGTAAATGAGGGTGTGTACATGCGCCGAATAAAGGTTACGTACTCTTTGCATGCCACACCCCCACCCCGAGAAGGCTCAGGATTAGGCTGCCACCTCCCAGTGGTAACCGTGCCGCCATGGCACAAAATAATGGGACCGCCTATCCTCTCCACCATCCAACTCTTAGATAGAGCTCAGCTTTTCTCGTGACCAAAGCCAAACCCTAAACTTAGAGTGAGACAGCAGTCAGACAGGCTAGCATAGGTCCAAGATACAGGCGGACGGTAGCCCGCATCCCCTCACTAAAAAAAAACCCCACACCAGGGGATAAAAAAAAAGAGCATGAAAAGGGGTTACCACAAACAACATCCTAACCTAAATAAATTAAAATTTTAGACTCTAGATAAAGAGTCTGCCAACTTATTTTCTTTGCCGGCAATATATTTAATTGAAATATTATATGGCTGCAGCCTTAGCGTCCAGCACATAAGCCTTGTGTTGTGGTTCTTCATGGCTTGGAGATAGACTAACGGGTTGTGATCACTGTAGACTGTGACCACCTGCGATGTCTGGCCCACATAAACATCGAAATGCTCCAAAGCCAGTACCAGCGCGAGGGCTTCTTTTTCAATGGTAGAATAAGCCCTCTGATGTGGCTGGAACTTTGCTGAAAAGTATGCTACAGGCTGCAACTCCTTGTTCCCGATTTGTAATAGTACTGCCCCAACCCCAGACTCACAAGCATCAACCTGTAATGAAAAAGGTTTGGAGAAGTCTGGAGACAAGAGAATGGGTGCAGTACACAATAATCTTTTTGCTTTATTAAAAGCAGTGTTACAGTCTGAGGTCCAATTAAAGGGAACTTTTTGACTGGTAAGAGAGGTAAGAGGGGCTACAATATCTGAGAAATTCTTACAGAATCTTCTGTAAAATCCTATCATGCCTAGGAAACGTTGAAGAGATTTCCTATCATGAGGAACTGGATAATCTTTAATAGAAAGAACTTTAGCAAGTTTAGGTGCAACTTTACCACTACCTACTTCATGGCCTAGAAAAGTGACAGTGGCCTGGCCAAAGGAAGATTTAGATAAATTAACTGTTAAATGGGAACTCTTAAAGGTCTCAAACAGAGCCGCCTTAAGTCTAAGTAGGTGTTGATCCCAAGTATCAGACACCACAACAATATCATCTAGGTACGCTGCCGTGCCTTCAAGTCCTTTAATAGCCTGATGGATAAGTTTCTGGAATAAAGAGGGGGAATTTTTCATTCCGAAGGGGGTAACTGTGTATTGATAATGACCTGGAATTACGAAGGCAGAGATTTCCTTCGCCTTATCTGTCAAAGGTACCTGATAGTAGCCTTTAAGGAGATCTAATTTGGACACAAAAGTAGCCTTACCCACAAAGTCAATTACGTCATCCAGACGAGGAAGAGGGTAAGCATCTGTAATTGTGACCTCGTTCACGTTACGGTAGTCTGTACACATACGAAACCCTCCATCAGCCTTCTTCACAAGGATGCACGGTGAAGCCCATGGACTAGATGACTCCTCCACTAAACCATGCTTTAACAAAAATTCTACTTCCTGCTGAAGTAGCCTTTGCTTTTCAGGATTAGCTCTGTAGGGGGAGAGTTTAATTGGTTTAGAGTTTCCCACATCTACATCATGGTAACCTAACGTACATTTTTTCGGCACATCCGAAAAAATATTAGGATATGACTGTAGAAGCTCAGTTAAATTTGTTGCTTGCATTTCAGATAATCCCTCCATTAAAAGGCTAGGATCCTTGAGGAGGACAGAATTTGAAAGTTTAATATTAATTTCAGAGATAGAGTGCAAAGAGTCAGAGTTGTCCTCAGAGGTAGAGGACAGAGTCATTACTGGGACTTTATCTGGTGTATGAAAGGCCTTTATTTGATTAATGTGGTAAGTTTTAGTTTTTGAGGTCTTATCAATGGGAGCTACCACATAATTTACATCAGATAATCTACTTACAATCTGCATAGGTCCCGTAAATCTAGCTTTCAAGGTGTGGCCAGGTATAGGTTCCTGCACCAACACCTTGTCTCCTGGATGGAAGGAGCGGAATTGTGCACTTCTGTCATACCTCTGTTTCATCTTGCTTTGAGCTGTCTTTAGGTTAGCCTTGGCTAACTCACGTGCCACCTGCAACCTTGAAGACAGATTGTAGAGTGTTGAGCTAACGTCTTCTCCCATCCATCCTTCTTTGAGCACCCGAAGAGGACCTCGTACATTGTGCCCAAAGATCAGCTCAAAAGGACTATACCCTGTAGACTCTTGCACCGTTTCTCGTACTGAGAACAGCAACAAAGGTAGTGATTCATCCCAGTCTGTAGGAAAGTGCATGCAATCTTTCCAAGGCGCCTTGGGACTGAGGATGATAAGCAGTGGATAAGTTGTGGATTATCCCTAACCTAGTTAATACTTTCCTAAATGCTTTGGCAGTGAAGTTAGTACCTTGATCACTTTGAATAGTTTTAGGAATGCCAAAACAAGAAATGAATTTTGTTAAAGCTTTGAGAATAGCTTTAGTATTAATACTACGCATGGGAATTGCTTCAGGATATCTGGTTACTTTATCAATAATCGTAAATAAATATTGATTTCCAGACTTTGACCTAGGTAGTGGACCTACACAATCTATAATTAAATCTGCAAAAGGTTCTCCATCAGCAGGTATAGGTTGGAGAGGTGCAGGTTTAATGGAATGTCCAGGTTTTCCAACTTGCTGACATTCTCGGCAACACCTAACATGATTCTTCACATCTTTCTTTAATTTTGGCCAATAAAATTCTTTTGTGATTCTATACAAGGTTTTTGTAATTCCTAGGTGACCTCCTAATGACGTATTATGAGCTATATTTAATATTTGAGGTCTATACTTTGTTGGAACCACTAACCTGTCATACAATTGCCGGCCCTCTATCTCCTTACCAGTCTCAGTGCAGATCAAATAATCGTTTTTAACTTCATACTTGACCGGATGACCCAAAGAGGATTTACCTATGGCTGCCTCAAAAGCAAATTTTAAAGAAGGGTCCTTTCGTTGTTCCTCCCGGAAGGACAGTCCCTCGGGCATGGAAACAGAGACATCTGGCAATCCTGCAACCTGGGAATAGGAAGGCTTGATCGGGGTCTGTTCACTTGATTTACGAGGCTCCGGCCGGTGTGCCTCATAAAACAACGTGGCTATTCCGAGATCGGAGTCGTCCAAGGATAGGTCAACATTCTCTCCAGACAACCCTTGGGATGTTCCCGAGTTATGGCCAACACTGGAGAAGAATTAATCATTATAGGTTCAGGACACGAACTAACAGTAGTAATGTTATTACCCAGTAATAACATTGCATCTTTCATGGGGAATCCTTTTGAGACACCTACAGTCAAGTACCCAGTGTAATATTTGCACTGTACATAAATTTTATGCAAAGGAACAGAATATATAGCTCCTCCAAATGCTTCCAATAAAACAGAGGAATTCAAAGAAGTATTCTCTGAAAGGGGTAATATTCCCTCTCTTACAAGTGAGCAATATGCTCCAGTATCTCTAAAGGTCTTTACTTTAGTTGTTTCTGAGTTTTCCTGAAGGGAAATAAGACTTTTGCAATAATAAGGGGCCATACCTTTTTCTACTTCTCTAGGGGACATGTTACTAGGGATATTAGAGATTTTCCCAATGGGTTGGGGTTTATGGGGGCAGTTGGGACTGATGTGACCTACTTTATTGCACCTGAAGCAGACGACAGGCTTGACCTTTACTCCCTGTTGACGTTGCAAATGGTGTCGTTCTGGCTGGTGTCTCTCCGGATACTGTTGTCGAGATGCACCATGAGTAGTTTGCCTCTCCGCAGGTGGACCATATGTTGAGAAGCGTGGCTCACCAGGTGACTTAGTTGGCTGACGTAGATGTTCTCCCTCCGGCTGGCACTTCATTCTCCAAGGTTGACGATCTCTGCTCATGCCAGGCTGTTGAAAAGAGAGACGGGACCGCTCGGACAAGGAGCGGTTAGTTTCGAAGGTATCAGCCAACCTGGCTGCCTCCAATGCAGTGGTTAAGTCACGATCCTGCAGAAAGACTCGAACCTCTGGTCGCACAGACTCCAGCAGGTTATCAATCAGAATAAGCTGCACCAGCTCCTCAAAGGTAGAGACACCACTTGCTTTATACCAGCTGGTAAAAGCTTTGGTTTGCTGTCTCAAAGTCCACTAGGGATTGACCAAGCTGCCGCCTGCTTAATTTAAATGTTTTTCTGTATTTGGCTGGGATACATGTATATGCTCCCAACACTGTGGTCTTCACTACTTGATAATCAGAGAATTCAGCGTCATTTAATACTGACGTAAATTCCTGTGCCTTACCCGATAATGCTGTATGAACCAACGATGCCCAATGCTGTTCCGGCCACCTCAAGGCTCGAGCCTGATTTTCGAAGCTTTCGAAAAATTGCTCTGGTTCGGCCTTATTGAAGCGGGGAACAAACTCTACTGCTTTTTGTAAACTAAAATCATTTACAGAATGCGAAAACTGCCTCCTCTCTCTTTCCCTATCAAATTCTTCCCTTGCGAATGCTCTCTGTTCCCTAGTTTGCTCAAGATTGATTTTTGCCAGCTCAAGTGCCAACGACGCTGATTCACCCTGAGACAACCCAGCTGCACTATACTGACCATTTTGCTCCGTAGGTGTATCATCTTCCTCCTGCGAGAACATAGTAGTTTTTGCCCTAGCTCCCGTAAAGGGAGGAGTCTGATGTGCCATCTCTTCTTCTATAAGTTTGTCAGCAATCAGTGAACGCAGTTGTGCAGCTGTGAGAGTGCGTTTGTATGTAATGCCAATGGAACGAGCAATTTGCCAACAACGCTGTAGGGACAATTTAGGTAGGTTATGGAAAGTATATGCCGACACCAGACGTCGCATATAGTTATTCGCTATGCACAGTACGATTGCAGAATACCCCAACGTAAAACGTTAATTTGCAGAACACGCTTAGCTATGCACAATACGATTGCAGAATATGCATACAAGCAAAGCTGACTGCAAAATTCTCCACACCGAACAGGCTAGTAACAACTGACACGCAAAATTTGTAAAGCAATGTCAGACAGCAAGCTGCACAATGTTCCTGCTACGAGCTTCACCCTAAGGTCAACCGTTTCTCTAAGTCCAGCTCAACTCTCGGACAGGCTACCCATATTACAACCCAGGATTCCAAATGGCCTGTTACCCCGGGTGTAATGGGAGCAAATAAACACAGTAGAAAAAGTTTAGACTTATATTATCCTTCACCAATTTAGAACAGCAATATGTACACTATGTACAGTGATAAGTATAGTGCACTCCACGGTAAGCAAAGCAGAAATAGAAGCCACAAGATAGCAGACCGTGCTTCAACCAGCTCTAGAATGGGAATGACAAGGGCAGACAGGAGAGCGGTACCCACAACCTCTGCGATTGCCAAAACCATCTTCTTATTGGCTAGAACCTGGTCACTAGTTGAACGACGGGGCCCCATCATCAACTCTCAGCAACCTGGTTCGCTGGTTGGGGGAGATAGCCTGTAAATGAGGGTGTGTACATGCGCCGACTAAAGGTTACGTACTCTTTGCATGCCACAACAACTTTGTGGCAGAGGTCTGAGCTGAGGACAACTATGTGGTAGATGTCTGAGCTGAGGACAACTTTGTGGCAGAGGTCTGAGCTGAGGACAACTTTGTGGCAGAGGTCTGAGCTGAGGACAACTGTGTTGTAGAGATCTGAGCTGAGGACAACTATGTGGTAGATGTCTGAGCTGAGGACAACTTTGTGGCAGAGATCTGAGCTGAGGACAACTTTGTGGCAGAGGTCTGAGCTGAGGACAACTTTGTGGCAGAGGTCTGAGCTGAGGACAACTTTGTGGCAGAGGTCTGAGCTGAGGACAACTTTGTGGCAGAGATCTGAGCTGAGGACAACTTTGTGGCAGAGGTCTGAGATGAGGACAACTTTGTGGCAGAGGTCTGAGCTGAGGACAACTTTGTGGCAGAGGTCTAAGCTGAGGACAACTTTGTGGCAGATGTCTGAGCTGAGGACAACTTTGTGGCAGAGGTCTGAGCTGAGAACAACTTTGTGGCAGAGGTCTGAGCTGAGGACAACTGTGTTGTAAAGGTCTGAGCTGAGGACAACTTTGTGGCAGAGGTCTGAGCTGAGGACAACTTTGTGGCAGAGGTCTGAGCTGAGGACAACTTTGTGGCAGATGTCTGAGCTGAGGACAACTTTGTGGCAGAGGTCTGAGCTGAGGACAACTTTGTGGCAGAGGTCTGAGCTGAGGACAACTTTGTGGCAGAGGTCTGAGCTGAGGACAACTTTGTGGCAGAGGTCTGAGCTGAGGACAACTTTGTGGCAGAGGTCTGAGCTGAGGACAACTGTGTTGTAGAGATCTGAGCTGAGGACAACTTTGTGGCAGAGGTCTGAGCTGAGGACAAATGTGTTGTAGAAGTCTGAGCTGAGGACAACTGTGTTGTAGAGGTCTGAGCTGAGGACAACTGTGTTGTGGAAGTCTGAGCTGAGGACAACTGTGTTGCAGAGGTCTGAGCTGAGGACAACTTTGTGGCAGAGGTCTGAGCTGAGGACAAATGTGTTGTAGAAGTCTGAGCTGAGGACAACTGTGTTGTAGAGGTCTGAGCTGAGGACAACTGTGTTGTGGAAGTCTGAGCTGAGGACAACTGTGTTGCAGAGGTCTGAGCTGAGGACAAATGTGTTGTGGAAGTCTGAGCTGAGGACAACTGTGTTGCACAGGTGTGAGCACAACTGTGTTGCACAGGTGTGAGCACAACTGTGTTGCACAGGTCTTAGCTGAGGACAACTGTGTTGCAGAGGTTTTAATATTGATCTGCAACACAACTATCATCAAAGACTTAAGTTATACCACGAGTTAAGTTATACCATGAGTTAAGTTATACCATGAGTTAAGTTATACCATGAGTTAAGTTATACCATGAGTTAAGTTATACCAAGAGTTAAGTTATACCATGAGATAAGTTATACCATGAGTTAAGTTATACCATGAGTTAAGTTATACCATGAGTTAAGTTATACCATGAGTTAAGTTATACCATGAGTTAGTTATACCATGAGTTAAGTTATACCATGAGTTAAGTTATACCATGAGTTAAGTTATACCATGAGTTAAGTTATACCATGAGTTAAGTTATACCATGAGTTAAGTTATACCATGAGTTAAGTTATACCATGAGTTAAGTTATACCATGAGTTAAGTTATATCATGAGTTAAGTTATACCACGAGTTAAGGACACATCCTGGACTTCACCTTAAGAAACAACAAAATACGACAGTAATTGTGGACACAGTAGATTATAAGGGAAAATAAAGATGATATTAGGAGACAGGGAAACTCAGGAGACTTTCATATGTATCGTAATCGTATTTTGTGAAACATTTAGTGTTTCCAACAATTACTGGCAATTATATTAACTTCTCGTTAAGTTTTGTTAAGAGTTAAATACTAGAGGTTAACAAGACGTTAAGAAAGCAATTGGGAAGACTGGATTCTTTTGCTGTGGTGTGAAACATCTGGGTATGTTTATTGTCGATGTTTCGCTATCCAGTGACTTAATCAATATAAAAACAAGGACATAATGGGAAAACACCCATGCCACGGGTGGGGTTTGAAACCGCGATCAGAGACTTACAAAACTCCAGACTGTCGCGACGATCTGGAGTTTTCTGACTGATCGCGGGTTCAAACCCCACCCGTGGTATGGTTTGTTTGCAATCTGTACGATTTCGTGAGTCAGTAGAACTATATTCATAAAACGAGGTAATCAGTCCCTCAGCCGTGGAGACGGTGAAGAGCACCGTAGTCTTCAGACTACAGTGCTCTTCACCATCTCCATGACTGAAGGACTGTTTACCTCGTATATAGTTCTACTGTTTTCTCATTATATCCTTAATTTTGTATTGATAAAGCCACTGGTTGGCGGAACGTCTACAATAATGATACCCAGATGTTGCACACGTGTCTGATTCTACGCCTTGTCATTATGTACCATACATGTACACATTAATTATGTTCTTTCACTGAGGAGCTCTCAAACAGGACTGAAGTTGAGATGTTTGTACAAGGTATCAAGAAACCTCAGGAGGTGAGCCCCTCCCCTGGGGACTCCATAGTGAACATTCCACTGTGGTACACCTAACATCTCGATAACATCAGACTGACGGCCACTAGAGGGTAACTAATCACAACACTCAGAGGTGTTGCAAGGCCTTGTCATTCCCTATGATCTATGGTGCTTACAACAATTTAATTAAGATCCTGGAACCATTTACACTTTAAGCTAATTAATTCTCACTAAATTTTACGTGTCTATCTCACCCCTGAGTGTTAAGAATTAAAACGTTAAGCTCACGTTTATGGGCATAATGAGGCAGAAATCATGGGTGTGGCTGAGGTTTTACTGCTACTCTAGCACTGAGTATCTTGATGGGGCACGAGAGCTTTCACGAGGGTAGAGATCATTGTGATTGTGATCAAGAGGACCTGGACTCTCACTGTGACCTGTATGTTGGCGAGACAGTAAGGAGAAACCAACCGACAATGTAGACAGTTGAGACATAGCTCGTACATGGGTCAGAGCCGAATCGTAGACGGTCAGGGCACCCCATTGACGAAAACCAACGGCAGACTGTGTAGAAACCATAGAACCCGCGGTCAGAGAGTCATAAAACTCCAGACCGTCGTGTTAGCCACTGGACCAGCTAACTACAATAAGATTCATCCAACTAGGTATATTTATTCACTATAGGAAGGTTAGCATAGGCCACCACTGTGACCATATAGGTCAGACCCATACCCATGTAACTCTCACCAAACGCCTCGAAATGACAAGAGCGTCAGATATACAAAAATCAAGTGTGACAGAAGCAGTAAGAGAAAAGTAGAAAAATATAATTAGATGGTAGGAAATGTGAGTCCTGGTCATGGACCGCGCCGGGGGGGGGGCGCTGACCCCGGAACAACTTCCAGGTAGGTAGACCTTCAGGCAAATAGACCCCCAGGTAGGTAGAGCTCCAGGTAGGTACTCCTCCAGGTAGATTGACCTCCAGGAAGATTGACCTTCAGGTAGGTAGACCTCCAGTAGGTAGACCTTCAGGTAGGTAGACCCCCAGTAGGTAGACCTTCAGGTAGGTAGACCCCAGGTAGGTAGAACTCCAGGTAGGTAGACCCCCAGACAGGTAGATCTCTAGGTAGGTAGACCTCCAGGAACGTTGACCTCCAGGTAGGTACACCTCCAGGTAGGATTACCTCTAGGTAGGTAGACCTCCAGGTAGGAAGACCTCCAGGCAGGTAGACCTACAGGTAGGTAGACCTCCAGGTAGGTAGACCAACAGATAGGTAGACCTCAAGGTAGGTAAATCTCAAGGTAGGTACACCTCCAGGTAGGTACACCTCCAGATAGGTAAACCTCCAGAAAGGTACACCTCCAGGTTGGTAGACTTCCAAGTAGTTAGACTTCAAGACAGGTAGACCTCCAGGTTGGTAGACTCCAGGTATTTAAACCTTCAGGTATGGAAACCTCCATGTAGGTAGACCTCCAGTTAGGTAGACTTCCAGGTAGCTAAACCTCCAGGTAGGTAGACCTCCATGTACGTAGATTTCCAGGTAGGTAAATCTCCAGGTTGGTAAACCTCCAGATAGGTAGACCTCCAGATAGGTAGACCTCCAGGTTGGAAACCTCTAGGTAGGTATACCTACAGGTATACCTACCTGGAAGTATACCTCCAGGTAGGTAAATCTCCAGGAAGATAGACGTCCAGGTAGGTACACCTCTAGGTTGCTAGACTTCCAGGTAGGTAAACCTCCAGGTAGGTAGACTTCCAGGTAGGTAAACCTCCAGGTAGGTAGACCTCCAGGTATGTAGACTTCCAAGTAGGTAAACCTCCAGGTAGGTAGACCTCCAGGTATGTAGACTTCCAGGTAGGTAAACCTCCAGGTAGGTAGACTTCCAGGTAGGTAAACCTCCAGGTAGGTAGACCTCCAGGTATGTAGACTTCCAAGTAGGTAAACCTCCAGGTAGGTAGACCTCCAGGTATGTAGACTTCCAGGTAGGTAAACCTCCAGGTAGGTAGACTTCCAGGTAGGTAAACCTCCAGGTAGGTAGACCTCCAGGTATGTAGACTTCCAAGTAGGTAAACCTCCAGGTAGGTAGACCTCCAGGTATGTAGACTTCCAAGTAGGTAAACCTCCAGGTAGGTAGACCTCCAGGTATGTAGACTTCCAAGTAGGTAAACCTCCAGGTAGGGAGACCTCCAGGTAGATTGACCTCCAGGTAGGTAGACCTCGAGATAGGTAGACTTCCAGGTAGGTAAACCTACAGGTAAGTTGACCTCTAGGTATGGAATCCTCCAGATAGGTAGATTGCCAGGGAGGTAAACCTCAAGGTAGATAGACTTCCAGGTAGGTAAACCTCCAGGTAGGTAAACCTCCAGATAGGTAGACCTTGAGGTAGGTAGACCTCCATGTAGGTATACCTCAAGGTAGGTAGACCTCCAGGTAGGAAGACCTCCATGTAGGTATACCTCAAGGAAGGTAGACCTCCATGTAGGCAGACCTCCAGATAGGTAAACCTCCAGGTAGGTAAACCACCAGGAAGGTGGACCTCCAGATGGGTAGGCCTCCAGGTAGGTAGACCATCAGGTAGGTAGACCTCCAGGTAGGTAAACCTCCTGATAAGTAGACCTCGAGGTTGGTAAACCTCGAGGTAGGTAGACCTCCAGGTAGGTAGACCACCAGGTAGATAGACCTCCAGGTAGGTAGACCTCCAGGTATGTAGACCACCAGGTAGGTAGACCACCAGGTAGGTAGACCTCCATGTACGTGGACTAGGTAGGTAGACCTCCAGGTATTTACACCTCCAGGCAGGTAGACTTCCAGGGTGGTAGACCTCAAATTAGGTAGACCTCCAGGTAGGTAGACCACGATGTAAGTAGACCTCTAAGTAGGTAGACCACCAGGTAGGTAGATAACCAGGTAGGTAGACCTCCATTTAGGTAGACCACCAGGAAGGTAGAGCTCCAGCTAGGTAGACCACCAGGTAGGTAGACTTCCAGGTAGGTAGACCACCAGGTTCGTAGACCACTAGGTAGGTAGGCCACCAGGTAGGTAGACCTCCAGGTAGGTAGACCTCCAGGTAGGCAGACCACCTGGTAGGTAGACCTCCAGGTAGACAGACCATTACGTAGGTAGACCTCCAGGTAGGTAGACCAACAGGTAGGTAGACTACCATATAGATAGACCTAGAGGTAGGTAGACCACCAGGTAGTTGGACCTCCAGGTAGGTAGACCACCAGGTAGGTAGTCCACCAGGTAACTAGATCAGGTAGGTAGACCACCAGGTAGGTAGACCACGAGGTAGGAAGACTTCCAGGTAGGTAGACCACCATGTAGGTAGACCTCCAGGTAGGTAGACCAACAGGTAGGTAGACCACCAGGTAGGCAGACCACCAGGTAGGTAAACCACCAGGTAGGTAAATCAAGCAGGTAGACCACCAGATAGGTAGACCTCCTGGTAAGTAGACCTCCTGGTAGGTAGACCACCAGGTAGGTAGACCACCAGGTAGGTAGACCAACAGGTAGGTAGACCACCAGGTAGGTAGACCACCAGGTAGGTAGACCACCAGGTAGGTAGATGAGGTATGTAGACCACCAGGTAGTTAGACCACAAGGTAGGTAGACCACCAGGTAGGTAGACCACCATGTAGGTAGACCTCCAGGTAGGTAGACCAAAAGGTAGGTAGACAACCAGGTAGGTAGACCACCAGGTAGGTAAACCACCAGGTTGGTAGATCAGGTACGTAGACCACCAGGTAGGTAGATTAGGTAGGTATATCAGGTAGGTAGACCACCAGATAGGTAGACCTCCTGGTAAGTAGACCTCCTGGTAGGTAGACCACTAGGTAGGTAGACCACCAGGTAGGTAGACCACCATGTAGGCAGACCACCAGGTAGGGGGACCTCCAGGTAGGTAGACCACCAGGTAGGTAGGCCACAACCTAAGGTAGACCACCAGGGAGGTAGACCAGGTAGGTAACCACCAGGTAGGTAGACCTACAGGTAGGTATACCACCAGGTAGGTAGACCAGGTACGTAGACCACCAGGTAGGTAGACCACCAGGTAGGTAGACCGCCAGGTAGGAAGACCACCAAATAGGTAGACCATCAGATATGTAGACCACCAGGTAGGTAGACCACCAGGTAGGTAGACCTCCAAGTAGGTAGACCACCAGGTAGATAGACCACCAGGTAGGTAGACCACCAGGTAGGTAGACCACCAGGTAGGAAGACCAATAGGTAGGTAGACCACCAGGAAGGTAGACCACCAGGTAGGTAGACCAACAGGTAGGCAGACAACAAGGAAGGTAGACCACCAGGTAGGTAGACCACCAGGTAGGTAGACCACCAGGTAGATAGACCACCAGGAAGGTAGACCACCAGGTAGGTAGACCACCAGGTAGGTATACCACCAGGTAGGTAGACCACCAATTAGGTAGACCACCATGTAGGTAGACCACCAGGTAGGTAGACCAACAGGTAGGTAGACCACCAGGTAGTTAGACAACCAGGTAGGTACACCACCAGGTAGGTAGACCACTAGGTAGGTAGACAACCAGGTAGGTAGACCACCAGGTAGGTAGACCACCAGGTAGGTAGACCACCAGGTAGGTAGACCACAAGGTAGGTAGACCACCAGGTAGGTAGAACACCAGGTAGGTAGACCACCATGTAGGTAGACCTCCAGGAAGGTAGACCAACAGGTAGGTAGACCATAAGGTAGGTAGACCACCAGGTAGGTAAACCACCAGGTAGGTAGATCAGGTAGGTAGACCACAAGGTAGGTAAATTAGGTAGGTATATCAGGTAGGTAAACCACGAGGTAGGTAGATTAGGTAGGTATATCAGGTAGGTAGACCACCAGATAGGTAGACCTCCTGGTAAGTAGACCTCCTGGTAGGTAGACCATCAGCTAGGTAGACCACCAGGTAGGTAGACCACCAGGTAGGCAGACCACTCACGTCCAAACTGCTTAGTTTCTTGTTACGGATGGAGAGGTTTCGGATGCGGTTGAGAAGGTCACCTGAGTGTTTAAGATGAGCGGGGCTGATGGTCCCCAGAAGGCAGGAAAGATGTTTGGCAAGAACTCCGGCTAGTTTGTGTGGAGCACTGCCTATTCCTGACGTGACTGGTCTGAGAGGAATATTGTGTTTATGGGTCTTGGGTAAACCATACATGTGTGCTGGTTAGGGTTGCTTGGTAACAAGTACAGAAGTTTCTTCCCTTCTCTAGTGCGTTTGAGTATTTGTCTGGTTTTGTATAGAAAATCTTTGGTGAGTGTTTTGATGTACGGAATCTTCAGGCAAGGCTCAACGCAGTTGAACCGGCGATCCAGTTTACACTAGAAGAAAAGTCCAATGACAAGCTACCTTTCCTCGACGTCCTCATTCACAAAGTAGACAACAACCTAAGATTTCAAGTTTATCGGAAACCTACCAATAAAAACGATCTCACACACTTCTATTCCAGTCAAGATACCAAGACCAGAAGAGGCATCATCATCGGGTTTTTCCTAAGAGCATACCGAATTTGTAGTCCTGAGTTTCTTGACGAGGAATGTTCATACATTCACCAAACATTCACTGAGTTACATTTTCCTTCCTTTTTCATCAAAGACTGCAAGAAAAGAGCTTTTCATATCATTAATTCTCCACGCACCAACACCACTCCCAACAAAGTTATAATTCTTCCCAACAGCCAGGTTGCACTGAACGTTTCTAAAGTACTTTCACAAGCTAACACCAGAGTCGCCATCGATTCTGGCACTTCTATAAAGGATCTAACCAGGACAAAATCAAAGCACAACAAACCAGTCAACGAAGTTTACACTATACCCTGTGGAGGCTGTGACAAGATTTACCTAGGTGAAACAGCAAGAAACCTCGACACCCGCCTCATTTACGCATGTAGGAACGATAACTTGAACAACGCCTGTGTACAGCACCGAAAATCCACCAATCATCTCATGAAATTCAGGGACGCCCAATTAGTGATCAAAGAAACTAACTTCCGTAGACGCAAGTGCCTCGATTCAGCACTGATCGCTGTTTCGAATACAGTCAAACAAAACAACGGCAGCTTCACCATCTCTGAAGTCTTAGCAAGAATCCTCCGGAAAACAGTAAACCCTGCCATCACATAGTCTCTCCTGTTATACTACACAAAGCACATTACAGAGAGTGAACACTGAAACAGGCTGCCTCTATCCAGTCTATATTTGTCCAACCTATTTTCATGTTACCCAAGTAATAGCTTTTATATCCTTTTACTCATATACGAATTAATTGTTCTACCATATTGTATTACTACTACCACTACAACTTTTGTCACTACTACTACTACTACTACTACTACTACTACTACTACTACTACTACTACCACTAGTATTGTACCTCACTCTGAGCCTATATATACACTCTGTGTCCATGTATTGTTTGTGATGGCTTGATAAAGCTCCTGGAGAGCGAAACGTTGCCACAATAAAATGTCACATTACTTGCACTTGTGTCCTTTTACTTCACATATTGTCGGTAATTCTACCAACTTTATGAACAACAACAGCAACATACAAGTGACGCTGAACACGTGACTTGAGAAACAGCGTGGGACGCTGTAGCGTGGGGTCACTGGGACGCAACTTACAATTCTCGAATTCGGTAAATTTCCGCAGGAACCTGCTTGTACCTGTGTCTGGATGCTGAAACGTGCAGACACGACATCAGGATAACTCGTTGAGAGACGGATGCTTCTTGTATAGGGTGATGAAGTGAAGATGACTTCATACATCTTCCTTCCTCTCTCCGGGCAAACACAACTGCTGCGACCACCGCTTCCCACCAATGTGAACCAGCGATTAATTGGTAGAGCTGAAAGTGGGTGGTTAATGATAGATGTCTTCCCGAGGCTTCTTTGATAGTTGGAATGTATTGGTGGGTACACAGGATTGTGTGTTGTGCCCAAGGCCCGGGAGGGCCATCCCACGAGAGAGCTACTAGTAGGCCTTGTGTCTTGCTGCTAGGCCGCTGTGTGAGTGAGAAAGTGTGGGACCAGCTTCCCACAGACTTGCCCTCTCTATCAAACAGGCTTGCCCTATCAAACAGGCTTGCCCTCTCTATCAAACAGGCTTGCCCTCTCTATCAAACAGGCTTGCCCTCTCTATCAAACAGGCTTGCCCTCTCTATCAAACAGGCTTGCCCTCTCTATCAAACAGGCTTGCCCTCTCTATCAAACAGGCTTGCCCTCTCTATCAAACAGGCTTGCCCTCTCTATCAAACAGGCTTGCCCTCTCTATCAAACAGGCTCGCCCTGTCTATCAAACAGGCTTGCCCTCTCTATCAAACAGGTTTGCCCTCTCTATCAAACAGGCTTGCCCTATCAAACAGGCTTGCCCTATCAAACAGGCTTGCTTTGTCTATCAAACAGGCTTGCCCTGTCTATCAAAAAGCCTTTCCCTGTCTATCAAACAGGCTTGCCCTCTCTATCAAACAGGCTTGCCCTGTTTATCAAAAAGGCTTGCCCTGTCTACAAAAAAGGCTTTCCCTGTCTATCAAACAGGCTTGCAATGTCTATCAAACAGGCTTGCCCTGTCTATCAAACAGGCTTGCCCTGTCTATCAAACAGGCTTGCCCTGTCTATCAAACAGGCTTGCCCTCTCTATGAAACAGACTTGCCCTCTCTATCAAACAGGCTTGCCCTGTCTATCAAAAAGGCTTGCCCTCTGTATCAAACAGGATTTCCCTGTCTATCAAACAGGCTTGCCCTGTCTATCAAACAGGCTTGCCCTCTCTATCAAACAGGCTTGCCCTCTCTATCAAACAGGCTTGCCCTCTCTATCAAACAGGCTTGCCCTCTCTATCAAACAGGCTCGCCCTGTCTATCAAACAGGCTTGCCCTCTCTATCAAACAGGTTTGCCCTCTCTATCAAACAGGCTTGCCCTATCAAACAGGCTTGCCCTATCAAACAGGCTTGCTTTGTCTATCAAACAGGCTTGCCCTGTCTATCAAAAAGCCTTTCCCTGTCTATCAAACAGGCTTGCCCTCTCTATCAAACAGGCTTGCCCTGTCTATCAAAAAGGCTTGCCCTGTCTACAAAAAAGGCTTTCCCTGTCTATCAAACAGGCTTGCAATGTCTATCAAACAGGCTTGCCCTGTCTATCAAACAGGCTTGCCCTGTCTATCAAACAGGCTTGCCCTGTCTATCAAACAGGCTTGCCCTCTCTATGAAACAGACTTGCCCTCTCTATCAAACAGGCTTGCCCTGTCTATCAAAAAGGCTTGCCCTCTGTATCAAACAGGATTTCCCTGTCTATCAAACAGGCTTGCCCTGTCTATCAAACAGGCTTGCCCTATCTATCAAACAGGCTTGCCCTGTCTATCAAACAGGCTTGCCCTGTCTATCAAACAGGCTTGCCCTCTCTATCAAACAGGCTTGCCCTCTCTATCAAACAGGCTTGTCCTCTCTATCAAACAGGCTTGCCCTGTCTATCAAAAAGGCTTGCCCTGTCTATCAAACAGGCTTGCCCTCCCTATCAAACACGCGTGTCCTCTCTATCAAGCAGGCTTGCCCTCTCTATCAAACAGGCTTGTCCTCTCTATCAAACAGGCTTGCCCTCTCTATCAAACAGGCTTGTCCTCTCTATCAAACAGGTTTGCTCTCTCTATCAAACAGGCTTGCCCTATCAAACAGGCTTGCCCTATCAGACAGGCTTGCGTTGTCTATCAACAGGCTTGCTCTGTCTATCAAAAAGGCTTGCCCTCTCTATCAAACAGGGTTGCCCTGTCTATCAAAAAGGCTTGCCCTCTCTATCAAACAGGCTTTCCTTGTCTATCAAACAGGCTTGCCCTGTCTATCAAACAGGCTTGCCCTCTCTATCAAACAGGCTTTCCCTGTCTATCAAACAGGCTTGCCTTGTCTATCAAACAGGCTTGCCCTGTCTATCAAACATGCTTGTCCTGTCTATCAAACAGGCTTGCCCTGTCTATCAAACAGGCTTGCCCTGTTTATCAAACAGGCTTGCCCTCTTTATCAAACAGGCTTGCCCTGTCTATCAAAAAGGCTTGCCCTCTCTATCAAACAGGCTTTCCCTGTCTATCAAACATGCTTGTCCTGTCTTTCAAACAGGCTTGTCCTCTCTATCAAACAGGTTTGCTCTCTCTATCAAACAGGCTTGCCCTATCAAACAGGCTTGCCATATCAAACAGGCTTGCCCTATCAAACAGGCTTGCCTTGTCTATCAACAGGCTTGCCCTGTCTATCAAAAAGGCTTTCCCTGTCTATCAAACAGGCTTGCCCTCTCTATCAAACAGGCTTGCCCTGTCTATCAAACAGGCTTTCTCTGTCTATCAACAGGCTTGCCCTGTCTATCAAAAAGGCTTGCCCTGTCTATCAAAAAGGCTTTCCCTGTCTATCAAACAGGCTTGCCCTGTCTATCAAACAGGCTTGCCCTGTCTATCAAACAGGCTTGCCCTGTCTATCAAACAGGCTTGCCCTGTCTATCAAACAGGCTTGCTCTCTCTATCAAACAGGCTTGCCCTCTCTATCAAAAAGGCTTGCCCTCTCTATCAAACAGGCTTGCCCTGTCTATCAAACAGGCTTGTCCTCTCTATCAAACAGGTTTGCTTTCTCTATAAAACAGGCTTGCCCTATCAAACAGGCTTGCCCTATCAAACAGGCTTGCCCTGTCTATCAAACAGGCTTGCCCTGTCTATCAAAAAGGCTTTCCCTGTCTATGAAACAGGCTTACCCTCTCTATCAAACAGGCTTGCCCTCTCTATCAAACAGGCTTTCCATGTCTATCAAACAGGCTTGCTTTGTCTATCAAAAAGGCTTGCCCTGTCTATCAAAAAGGCTTTCCCTGTCTATCAAACAGGCTTGCCCTGTCTACCAAATAGGCTTGCCCTGTCTATCAAACATGCTTGTCCTGTCTATCAAACAGGCTTGCCTTGTCTATCAAGCAGGCTTGCCCAGTCTATCAAACAGGCTTGCCCTCTCTATCAAACAGGCTTGCCCTGTCTATCAAAAAGGCTTGCCCTCTCTATCAAACAGGCTTTCCTTGTCTATCAAACAGGCTTGCCCTGTCTATCAAACAGGCTTGCCCTCTCTATCAAACAGGCTTTCCCTGTCTATCAAACAGGCTTGCCTTGTCTATCAAACAGGCTTGCCCTGTCTATCAAACATGCTTGTTCTGTCTATCAAACAGGCTTGCCCTGTCTATCAAACAGGCTTGCCCTGTCTATCAAACAGGCTTGCCCTCTTTATCAAACAGGCTTGCCCTGTCTATCAAAAAGGCTTGCCCTCTCTATCAAACAGGCTTTCCCTGTCTATCAAACATGCTTGTCCTGTCTATCAAACAGGCTTGCCCTGTCTATCAAAAAGGCTTTCCCTGTCTATCAAACAGGCTTGCCCTGTCTATCAAACAGGCTTGCCCTGTCTGTCAAACAGGCTTGCCCTGTCTATCAAAAAGGCTTGCCCTCTCTATCAAACAGGCTTGCCCTGTCTATCAAACAGGCTTTCCCTGTCTATCAAACAGGCTTGCCCTCTCTATCAAACATGCTTGTCCTGTCTATCAAACAGGCTTGCCCTGTCTATCAAAAAGGCTTGCTCTGTCTATCAAACAGGCTTGCCCTCTCTATCAAACAGGCGTGTCCTATCTATGAAACAGGCTTGCCCTCTCTATCAAACAGGCTTGTCCTCTCTATCAAACAGGCTTGCCCTCTCTATCAAACAGGCTTGTCCTCTCTATCAACAGGCTTGCTCTCTCTATCAAACAGGCTTGCCCTCTCTATCAAACAGGCTTGTCCTCTCTATCAAACAGGCTTGTCCTCTCTTTCAAACAGGCTTGTCCTCTCTATCAAACAGGCTTGCCCTCTCTATCAAACAGGCTTGCCCTCTCTATCAAACAGGCTTGTCCTCTCTATCAAAAGAGGATTGCCCTCTCTATCAAACAGGCTTGCCCTCTCTATCAAACAGGCTTGCCCTCTCTATCAATCAGGCTTGTCCTCTCTATCAAACATTCTTGCCCTGTCTATCAATCAGGCTTGTCCTCTCTATCAAACAGGCTTGTCCTCTCTATCAAACATTCTTGCCCTGTCTATCAAGCAGGCTTGTCCTCTCTATCAAACAGGCTTGCCCTCTCTATCAAACATTCTTGCCCTGTCTATCAAACAGGCTTGCCCTCTCGATATCAATTTCTGGGTACTTTGTACGTCTTAATTATTTTTCCTCTCGACTATGTCCTCAGATATCAGATTTAGCTTCTGTAACCTCTTATAGCGTTATCATCACCTCTGGCACAAGTTTTCTTGTAAATCTTTCCACTTTTTTCCAGTTTCTCTACAAACAGTATAGAGATGCTGGTTCCATTCTATGTATAATAATACCTTTATTTACTACAAGTACATGTACAAGGTATACAAGTACATGTACAAGATATACAAGTACATATACAAGGGCCAGGACTGGTCCTGGCTAACTACCCGTACCTGGACACCTCTGATCGGACTTTCACTTACATGTCACTTACACTCGCAAGAAACAGTACTGGTCCAAGTACTGACTCTTGTGGCACCCCTCTCGTCACACTTATCCATTCCGGCACCCCCAGTTAGGTATTCAGTGAATCTCCGCAGTGCTTTCACTGCTCCTCCAGCTTTTTTCACAGTTTCGAGCACCATTTCCGCAGTACAGAAATATACAGTCCACCATCCATTTCTCTCTTGTCTGACCTTAGTTATCATGTCACAGATCTCTGATACATGTCCAACACAGGTTCTGCTGTTTCGATATTCGTGGCCATGTTTATGAATCCGCTTTCTCTTTCTTACTCTCTCTCTCTCACTCTCTCTCTCTCTCTCTCTCTCTCTCTCTCTCTCTCTCTCTCTCTCTCTCTCTCTCTCTCTCTCTCTCTCTCTCTCTCTCTCTCTCTCTCTCTCTCTCTCTCTCTCTCTCTCTCTCTCTCTCTCTCTCTCTCTCTCTCTCTCTCTCTCTCTCTCTCTCTCTCTCTCTCTCTCTGTAGTTTGTGTGTGTGTGTGTGTGTGGATCGAGACGCTTGAGTGGAGACAGGACAGCTTCGTGACCCATACATCATCTCCCTTATGGTGGTGGCCCTGTTAACAGTCACCGTTATGGTGGTCGTCCCTGTTAACAGTCACCGTTGTGGTGGTCGTCTCTGCTAAGTCACTGTTATGGTGATCGTCTCGAACAGTCACTGTTATGGTGGTCGTCTCTAACAGCCACTGTTATGGTGGCCTGGTGGCATGTGGCCCGGTGGCCTGGTGGGTAAAGCTCCCGCTTCACACACGGAGGGCCCGGGTTCGATTCCCGGCGGGTGGAAACATTTCGACACGTTTCCTTACACCTGTTGTCCTGTTCACCTAGCAGCAAATAGGTACCAGGGTGTTAGTCGACTGGTGTGGGTCGCATCCTGGGGGACAAGATTAAGGACCCCAATGGAAATAAGTTAGACAGTCCTCGATGACGCACTGACTTTCTTGGGTTATCCTGGGTGGCTAACCCTCCGGGGTTAAAAATCCGAACGAAATCTTAACAGTCACTCTTATGGTGGTCGTCTCTAACAGTCACTGTTATGGTGGTCGTCTCTAACAGTCACAGTTATTGTGGAGAAATTTTCTCCAGGAGGGCAGTATCAGCCCCCTTCAGCCCCTTCAGCCCCTTTCAGCCCTGAGGGGCCCAGCCCTCTCAGAAGAGGCAAATATCTTGTTTACTGCTACAGCGAGTAATTGATCCCAGATGCAGTACCAGTATACGACCTGTGGTCAAGCGACCGACGCTCCGTGCAGTCCAGTGTTGCAAAGTGTAGTTTAATAAGAGACAGTCCATCTCTTACCTTAGCAGGACAATTAAGGAAAATCCTGCTCCCACTTTATTATCATGGTAAAGATAGTGTATATTGTTGTCTATGCTTAAGACAGCAAGAATCAAACATTCTGCTTTGCTTCATGGAGGAAGTGGCAAGGAAGTAAAAGTACTAGGTCACCTTTTCCTTTGTGTTAGGGGAGTAACGGCGTGGGGCGCTGTGGCATCTTCAGATTACTTTTGACTCTGCTGAGAGTGACACTGACGCCAGGATAACCATCAAAGAACACTTATCTGTGCATTAGTGTGAACAAAGTATCTCATAAAACACAATAAACACTTAAGAGAAGTGTGATCAGCTTCTTTAGTGATAAGATTGTGAACAATAAAGACAAATCTTGTGGAACATAGTGTACCAGTGTGCGTATTCCTAGACTATGGAAGACATGGACATCCAAGGACATTTCAGCTTCTATCAAGTCACCGACACCTGTCGAAGGTGTGAAGAACACCATAGCTCACACTACAAGAGCAAAGTAGGTTACGAATTTTTATGTAGTACGGGGGACTGTGCAGTTCTTGAGTCGCAAGGAGTTTGTAATCAACCTACAGTCGCCAGTTAGGTGCGGTCTTTTGAGTCCACACAAGTAAGTTTGTCAGCCATCAGTGAATGAAATATGCTGACATAACACCCCCTAGGGGTAATTTATTGTTTACATAATATGATCTATTCCAGCCCATTGAGAGATGATCATGACAACAATTCAAGACCTCGTCTGCAGGGGTGGCTGTGTAGACGATTTGCTGTCTTTTATCAGCTAAGTGTCCCCTATATTTAAAAATTATAAATTATATCTTAGTTGGTAAACACATTTCTCAACATTTTGTTTCTCAGAAAAGATTATAAGATGTCAAGGAAGAATTCATAATTCTTCACTACCTAAAGAAGCCATACATCCAATATTGACCCCTAAGAATCATTGGCTAACAAAACTGATTGTTCAAAACGCCCACAGTAACGTGTTACATGGTGGGGTAGCTGACACACTTTGTCATATACGACAATCCTACTGGATACCTGAAGGTCGACAAACTGTGAAAAAGCAAATAAAGGACTGTATTACTTGTCGTCACTACGATATGCGAGTATGTCAGTATCCAGGTCCACCTCCATATCCCTCTGAAAGAGTTTGTCATATCACTCCATTTGAGGTGACAGGTGTAGATTACACTGGACCAATAATTTTAACCAAAACAGTTGACAAAGTTCCCATCAAGGTGTACATCTGTTTGTTCACTTGTGCTACAACTAGAGCAGTACATCTAGAAGTAGCCACTGACATGTCTGCTGAAACCTTTATCAAGTTATTCAGAAGGTTTGCAGCCAGAAGAGCATGTCCCAGACTGATGATTTCAGATAATGCAACGAACTTTGTTGCTGGTGCTGCTTATATAAGCAAGATCTTTGATCAACCAGAAGTACAACAGATGCTGAATCAACGCAGTTGTCGTTGGAGATGCATTCCTCCTAAATCTCCATGGCACGGCGGATTTTATGAAAGAATGATCGGCATTGTAAAACGTTGTTTAAGGAAGACTCTTCATCGTCAAAGAATAGACTTAGAAGAATTCCGTACAGTTGTGACTGAAATAGAAAATAGATTCAACAACAGACCTCTAACTTATGTTACCGATGATCTGGACAATTTAGAAGTGTTAAGTCCATCTCATTTACTCCATGGCAGAAGGCTCGAACCTGTTCCTCCCATGAATGATAAAGAAATCATAGAGGATCCTACTTATTTCGAACCTGAGCAACTCAGACGTAAATTCAAACACCTTAATAGTGATTGAACGTTGGGAGAAAATTTGGCGAGAAGACTATCTCTCCTCATTGAGAGAACACTTCTATGGAGCTGGTGTTCCTGAAAATCATAAGTCCTTAAGACCTGGTGACATAGTGATTATTGACAATGATGGTCCCAGGTCCCAATGGCCACTTGGAAAAATTGTGACCATATATCCTGATGCAAATGGAATCATCAAGACAGTTGATGTTAAAGCAAAGGTGTAGTGAATAAGCGGAAATTAAATAAACTAGTGCTGTTAGAATTACACAGTGTTGAAAACAAAATTAGTGATTCTCCAGAAACCACACAGACTAAAGCTGTTCAGAAAAGACAAGCAGCAGTGGTGGCGAGTGAGAAAATCAAATTAATGTCAAGTGATGAATAGTTCACCTGCAGCAAACCTCCACCGCCCCCAAGTGTGAAGAAATTTTCTCCAGGAGGGGGGTATCAGCCCCCATCAGCCCCTTTCAGCCCTAAGGGGCCCAGCCGTCTCAGAAGGGGCAAATATCTTGTTTACTGCTACAGCGAGTAATTGATCCCAGATGCAGTACCAGTATACGACCTGTGGTCAAGCGACCGACGCTCCGTGCAGTCCAGTGTTGCAAAGTGTAGTTTAATAAGAGACAGTCCATCTCTTACCTTAGCAGGACAATTAAGGAAAATCCTGCTCCCACTTTATTATCATGGTAAAGATAGTGTATATTGTTGTCTATGCTTAAGACAGCAAGAATCAAACATTCTGCTTTGCTTCATGGAGGAAGTGGCAAGGAAGTAAAAGTACTAGGTCACCTTTTCCTTTGTGTTAGGGGAGTAACGGCATGGGGCGCTGTGGCATCTTCAGATTACTTTTGACTCTGCTGAGAGTGACACTGACGCCAGGATAACCATCAAAGAACATTTATCTGTGCGTTAGTGTGAGCAAAGTATCTCATAAAACACAATAAACACTTAAGAGAAGTGTGATCAGCTTCTTCAGTGATAAGATTGTGAACAATAAAGACAAATCTTGTGGAACATAGTGTACCAGTGTGCGTATTCCTAGACTATGGAAGACATGGACATCCAAGGACACTTCAGCTTCTATCAAGTCACCGACACCTGTCGAAGGTGTGAAGAACACCATAGCTCACACTACAAGAGCAAAGTAGGTTACGAATTTCTTGTAGTACGGGGAACTGTGCAGTTCTTGAGTCGCAAGGAGTTTGTAATCAACCTATAGTCGGTAGTTAGGTGCGGACTTTTGAGTCCACACAAGTAAGTTTGTCAGCCATCAGTGAATGAAATATGCTGACATAACACCCCCTAGGGGTAATTTATTGTTTACATAATATGATCTATCCCAGCCCATTGAGAGATGATCAATTCAAAGACCTCGTCTGCAGGAGCGGCTGTGTAGACGATTTGCTGTCTTTTATCAGCTAAGTGTTCCCTATATTGAAAGTTATAAATTATATCTTAGTTGGTAAACACATTTCTCAACAGTTATGGTGGTCGTCTCCAACAGTCACTGTTATGGTGATCGTCTCTAACAATCACTGTTATGGTGGTCGTCTCTAACAGTCACTGTTAAGGTGGTCGTCTCTAACAGTCACTGTTATGGTGGTCGTCTCTAACAGTCACTGTTATGGTGGTCGTCACCGCAGCTGAGGCGCCTCGGTAATATTTTATATTGTAAATATTTTATTGCTTCCTGCATTAATACAGTAGCAGTTTAATACAGTAGCAGTTTAATACAGTAACAGTTTAATACAGTAGCAGGTTAATACAGTAGCAGGTTAATACAGTAGCGGGTTAATACAGTAGCAGGTTAATACAGTAGCAGGTTAATACAGTAGCAGTTTAATACAGTAGCAGTTTAATACAGTAACAGTTTAATACAGTAGCAGGTTAATACAGTAGCAGGTTAATACAGTAGCGGGTTAATACAGTAGCAGGTTAATACAGTAGCAGGTTAATACAGTAGCAGGTTAATACAGTAACAGGTTAATACAGTAGCAGGTTAATACAGAAGCAGGTTAATACAGTAGCAGGTTAATACAGTAGCAGGTTATTACAGAAGCAGGTTAATACAGTAGCAGGTTAATACAGTAGCAGGTTAATACAGTAGCTGGTTAATACAGAAGCAGGTTAATACAGTAGCAGGTTAATACAGTAACAGGTTAATACAGAAGCAGGTTAATACAGTAGCAGTTTAATACAGTAGCAGGTTAATACAGTAGCAGGTTAATACAGTAGCAGGTAAATACAGTAGCAGGTTAATACAGTAGCAGGTTAATACAGAAGCAGGTTAATACAGTAGCAGGCTAATACAGTAGCAGGTTAATACAGAAGCAGGTTAATACAGTAGCAGTTTAATACAGTAGCAGGTTAATACAGTAGCAGGTTAATACAGTAGCAGGTTAATACAGTAGCAGGTTAATACAGTAGCTGGTTAATACAGAAGCAAGTTAATACAGAAGCAGGTTAATACAGTAGCAGGTTAATACAGTAGCAGGTTAATACAGTAGCAGGTTAATACAGTAGCAGGTTAATACAGTAGCAGGTTAATACAGTAGCAGGTTAATACAGTAGCAGGCTAATACAGAAGCAGGTTAATACAGTAGCAGGCTAATACAGCAGGTTAATACAGTAGCAGGCTAATACAGCAGGTTAATACAGTAGCAGGTTTATACAGTAATATATTAATACAATAGTATGTTAATACAATAGTAGGTTAATACATTAGCAGGTTAATACAGTAATATATTAATACAATAGTATGCTAATACAGTATTAGGTTAATACAACAGGTTAATACAGTAGTAGAGTTAGCAGAAGGTTGGTAGAGTTGTATGTTGGTTGTGGAGTAACTGTGATAGATTAGTTGGCTGACTGTGTTGGCAGACTCTTGATAAAGTAGTTATCTGATTGGTTGAGTCGGTAACCAGTAGGTTAACAGACAAGGTTTCTGATTGGTTGAGTCAGCAACCAGTAGGTCAACAGTGAGTGTAGTAGATCGGTAGCAGTAATAATTGGTAGTAATTAGCTGGGAGAGAACAATTATCCCATGAGAATGAACAGGAAGCCTGTTAAAAGATTTGCACTCTGGTAGCTGTGATGGTCTTTTTGAGTAGTATACCTAGAGATACCTGGAGAGACTTCCAGGGGTCAACGCCCCCGCGGCCTGGTCTGTGACCAGGCCTCATGATACTGGAGACTCGACATTGTCATTTTCAAAAGAGTTTCTGAACAGGTCTTATTCCTGTAATAATTCCTCTTGTATACAGGAGGTCATATCTAAGACTGACTCCTTGGTAAGACTTGTACTGAACATCAATATAGTTGATGTATCTTGTTTGGCAGATATTGTTGCATATATCGTCTGCAATCAACTCCTTTTTTTGGATCAAGAAAAGGTAGGTACCTTAGAGGGAGAGAAACCCTGAGTGATGTCAGCAGGGATGGCAGTGGTGATGTCAGCAAGGATGGCAGTGGGGATGTCAGCAGGGATGGCAGTGGGGATGTCAGCAGGGATGGTAGTGGGGATGTCAGCAGGGATGGCAGTGGGGATGTCAGCAGGGATGGTAGTGGGGATGTCAGCAGGGATGGCAGTGGGGATGTCAGCAGGAATGGTAGTGGGGATGTTAGCAGGGATGGTAGTGGGGATGTCAGCAGGGATGGCAGTGGGGATGTCAGCAGGAATGGTAGTGGGGATGTTAACAGGGATGGTAGTGGGGATGTCAGCAGGAATGGTAGTGGGGATGTTAGCAGGGATGGTAGTGGGGATGTCAGCAGGGATGGTAGTGGTTGTGTTGGTCGGTACAGAGGTGGGATGATGCAGGGTGTTAGAGGAGAACTGGGTAACTGATGCTGGCTAATGCGTTGATGAAGCCATCAACTCAATATTGGGTTGATGAAGCCATCAACTCAATACTGGGTTGATGAAGCCATCAACTCAATACTGGGTTGATGAAACCATCAACTCAATACTGGGTTGATGAAGCCATCAACTCAATACTGGGTTGATGAAGCCATCAACACAATACTGGGTTGATGAAGCCATCAACTCAATACTGGGTTGATGAAGCCATCAACTCAATACTGGGTTGATGAGGCCATCAACTCGAGACTGAGTTGATGAAGCTATCAACTCAATACTGGGTTGATGAAGCCATCGACTCAATACTGGGTTGATGAGGCCATCAACTCGAGACTGAGTTGATGAAGCCATCAACTCAATACTAGGTTGATGAAGGCATCAATAGAGTCCGTGAGAAGAGTCAGCAGTCTGGTCCCTGCAACTGGGTGCAACTACCACCTCTGACCTGGTCTTTGTTACGCAGGTGATGTAGTAACATCGCCGCCTCTCCCCTGATCTTAACTCACTCCTATGATGCTTAAACTGCCACCAACCTGTTCTTGATAAGCTGTGAGGGTATCAAGATCATCAGGGTTACCTAGATCATTATTTATATCTAATCGGCCTTCCATGTATCGTCCTCATTTCTCTGCCTTTTTCTGTGGATTTCGGTCGCTAAGCGAACCGAGAAAGGATCGCATAGCGACACCCCAGATCCCCGTACGTCAGTGTACACGAAAATATATCCAACCCTAAACTAACTAGCACATTACTAACTAGCACATTAAGTTTGAAGTTTGACTCACGAAATCGTACTGACACGATTGGAGACAAACCATAACCACGGGTGGGGTTCGAACCCGCGGTCATAGAGTCGCAAAACTCCCGACCAACGTGCTAGCCACTGGACCAGTTGGCTACAATAAGATACACCCAACTAGGTTTATTTCTAACCTTCCTATGGTGTATAAATACACCTAGTTGGATGAATCTTATTGTAGCCAGCAGGTCCAGTGGCTAACACGACGGTCTGGAGTTTTGCGACTCTCTGACCGCGGGTTCTAACCCGATATGTACATGGTAAGTTTGAGTTCTCTCAAAATTTTTAATATAAAATTATCAGTGTTGAAAGTAAATGGATAAGACAGTGAAATTTTGACACGAGAATCAGAATTTAATTTTTTCCAATTTCTCCCAACACGTCCCAAAATAAATCAAAATTTTCTCTAGAATGGATCAAAATTTAAGATTTAAATACTTATAATAATAATAATAATAATAATAATAATAATAATAATAATAATAATAATAATAATAATAATAATAATAATAATAATAATAATAATAATAATAATAAATGTTTCTACCAGAACATGTACAAGGTATACAAGTACATGTACAAGGTATACAAGTACATGTACAAGGTATACAAGTAAATGTACAAGGTATACAAGTACATGTACAAGGCATACAAGTACATGTACAAGGTATACAAGTACATGTACAAGGTATACAAGTACATGTACAAGGTATACAAGTAAATGTACAAGGTATACAAGTACATGTACAAGGTATACAAGCACATGTACAAGGTATACAAGTACATGTACAAGGTACACAAGTACATATACAAGGTATACAAGTACATGTACAAGGTATACAAGTAAATGTACAAGGTATACAAGTACATGTACAAGGTATACAAGTACATGTACAAGGTATACAAGTACATGTGCAAGGTATACAAGTACACGTACAAGGTATACAAGTACATGTGCAAGGTATACAAGTATATGTAAAAGGTATACAAGTACATGTGCAAGGTATACAAGTACATGTACAAGGTATACAAGTACATGCACAAGGTATACAAGTACATGTGCAAGGTATACAAGTACATGTGCAAGGTATACAAGTACATGTACAAGGTATACAAGTACATGTGCAAGGCATACAAGTACATGTACAAGGTATACAAGTACACGTACAAGGTATACAAGTACATGTGCAAGGTATACAAGTACATGTACAAGGTATACAAGTACACGTACAAGGTATACAAGTACATGTACAAGGTATACAAGTACATGTACAAGGTATACAAGTACATGTACAAGGTATACAAGTACATGTACAAGGTATACAAGTACATGTGCAAGGTATACAAGTACATGTACAAGGTATACAAGTACATGTACAAGGTATACAAGTACATGTACAAGGTATACAAGTACATGTACAAGGTATACAAGTACATGTACAAGGTATACAAGTACATGTACAAGGTATACAAGTACATGTACAAGGTATACAAGTACATGTACAAGGTATACAAGTACATGTACAAGGTATACAAGTACATGTGCAAGGTATACAAGTACATGTACAAGGTATACAAGTACATGTACAACGTATACAAGTACATGTGCAAGGTATGCAAGTACATGTACAAGGTATACAAGTACATGTACAAGGTATACAAGTACATGTGCAAGGTATACAAGTACATGTGCAAGGTATACAAGTACATGTACAAGGTATACAAGTACATGTACAAGGTATACAAGTACATGTGCAAGGTATACAAGTACACATACAAGGTATACAAGTACATGTGCAAGGTATACAATTACATGTACAAGGTATACAAGTACACGTACAAGGTATACAAGTACATGTGCAAGGTATACAAGTACATGTACAAGGTATACAAGTACATGTACAAGGTATACAAGTACATGTGCAAGGTATACAAGTACATGTACAAGGTATACAAGTACATGTACAAGATATACAAGTACATGTACAAGGTATACAAGTACATGTACAAGGTATACAAGTACATGTACAAGGTATACAAGTACATGTACAAGGCATACAAGTACATGTACAAGGTATACAAGTACATGTACAAGGTATACAAGTACACGTACAAGGTATACAAGTACATGTACAAGGTATACAAGTACATGTACAAGGTATACAAGTACACGTACAAGGTATACAAGTATATGTACAAGGTATACAAGTACATGTAAAAGGTATACCAATACATGTACAAGGTATAAAAGTACATGTAAAGGCATACAAGTACATGTACAAGGTATACAAATATATGTACAAGGTATACAAGTATATATACAAGGTATAGAAGTACATGTACAAGGTATACAAGTATATATATATACAAGGTATACAGGTACATGTACAAGGTATACAAGTACATGTACAAGGTATACAAGTACATGTGCAAGGTATGCAAGTACATGTACAAGGTATACAAGTACATGTACAAGGTATACAAGTACATGTGCAAGGTATACAAGTACATGTGCAAGGTATACAAGTACATGTACAAGGTATACAAGTACATGTACAAGGTATACAAGTACATGTGCAAGGTATACAAGTACACGTACAAGGTATACAAGTACATGTGCAAGGTATACAAGTACATGTACAAGGTATACAAGTACACGTACAAGGTATACAAGTACATGTGCAAGGTATACAAGTACATGTACAAGGTATACAAGTACATGTACAAGGTATACAAGTACATGCACAAGGTATACAAGTACATGTACAAGGTATACAAGTACATGTACAAGATATACAAGTACATGTACAAGGTATACAAGTACATGTACAAGGTATACAAGTACATGTACAAGGTATACAAGTACATGTACAAGGCATACAAGTACATGTACAAGGTATACAAGTACATGTACAAGGTATACAAGTACACGTACAAGGTATACAAGTACATGTACAAGGTATACAAGTACATGTACAAGGTATACAAGTACACGTACAAGGTATACAAGTATATGTACAAGGTATACAAGTACATGTAAAAGGTATACCAATACATGTACAAGGTATAAAAGTACATGTAAAGGCATACAAGTACATGTACAAGGTATACAAATATATGTACAAGGTATACAAGTATATATACAAGGTATAGAAGTACATGTACAAGGTATACAAGTATATATATATACAAGGTATACAGGTACATGTACAAGGTATACAAGTACATGTACAAGGTATACAAGTACATGTACAAGGTATACAAGTACATGTGCAAGGTACACAAGTACATGTACAAGGTATACAAGTACATGTACAAGGTATACAAGTATATATACAAGGTAGACAAGTACATGTACAAGGCATACAAGTACATGTACAAGGTATACAAGTATATATACAAGGTAGACAAGTACATGTACAAGGCATACAAGTACATGTACAAAGTATACAAATACATGTACAAGGTATAGAAGTACATGTACAAGGTATACAAGTACATGTACAATGTATACAAGTACATGTACAAGGTATACAAGTACATGTACAAGGTATACAAGTACATGTACAAGGTATACAAGTACATGTACAAGGTATACAAGTACATGTACAAGGTATACAAGTACATGTACAAGGTATACAAATACATGTACAAGGTATACAAGTACATGTACAAGGTATACAAGTACATGTACAAGGTATACAAGTACATGTACAAGGTATACTAGTACATGTACAAGGTATACAAGTACATATACAAGGTATATAAGTACATGTACAAAGCAAACAAGTACATGTAAAAGGTACACCAGTAAATGTACATGGTATACAAGTACATGTACAAGGTATTCACATACAAGTACATGGTATACATGTACTAGGTATACAAGTACATGTACAAGGTATACAAGTACATGTACAAGGTATACAAGTACAAGTACATGGTACAAGTACACGTACAAGGTATACAAGTACATGTACAAGGTATACAAGTATACAAGTTCATGTACATACAAGTACATGTACAAGGTATACAAGTACATGTACAAGGTATACAAGTATACATGTACAAGGTATAAGGTATACAAGTACATGTACAAGCTATACAAGTATATATACAAGGTAGACAAGTACAGTACAAGTACATGTACAAAGTATGTACAAGGTATACAAGTACTACATGAAGGTATACAAGTACATGTACAAGGTATACAAGTACATGTACAAGGTATACAAGTACATGTACAAGGTATACAAGTACATGTACAAGGTATACAAGTACATGTACAAGGTATACAAGTACATGTACAAGGTATACAAGTACATGTACAAGATATACAAGTACATGTACAAGGTATACAAGTACATGTACAAGGTATTCAAGTACATGTACAAGGTGTACATGTACTAGGTATACAAGTATATGAACAAGGTATACAAGTACATGAACAAGGTATACATTTACAAGGTATACAAGTTTATGACAAAGGTTTACATGTACAAGGTGTACATGTAAAAGGTATACAAGTACATGTACAAGATGTACATGTAAAAGCTGTACATGTACTAGGTATACAAGTACATGAACAAGGTATACATTTACAAGGTATACAAGTTCATGAAAAAGGTGTACATGTGCAAGTTATACAAGTACATGTACAAGGTTTACATGTACAAGGTATTCAATACATGTACTAGGTATACAAGTACAGGAACAAGGTTTATGTACAAGGTATACAAGTTCATGAACAAGGTATACAAGTAAATGTGCAAGGTATACAAGTACATGTACAAGGTATACAAGTACATGTACAAGGTATACAAGTACATGTACAAGGTATACAAGTACATGTACAAGGTATACAAGTACATGTACAAGGTATACAAGTACATGTACAAGGTATACAAGTACATGCACAAGGTATACAAGTACATATACAAGATACACAAGTATATGCACATGGTATACAAGTACATGGACAAGGTATGCAAGTACATGTACTAGGTATACAAGCACATGTACAAGGTATACAATTATATGTACAAGGTATACAAGTACATGCACAATGTCGTGGGGGCTCGAAAGGAGATATGATGGTTGAAGATAAACACACTTGTGGATGGTAACATTATATATTGTCAGACTGTGGTAAGGGAGCCCAGACTGCCTTGTTGCCAGTTGTAGGTCTTTCTGTGGACTGAGAGCGAGGTAGCGCCGCATCCCATGACGTCATACAGTCACTAGGCCTAGTAGGGATCGTCTATATAAAACACATGGATGGTACTATGATACTCAGCTAAGCTATACAACATATGTAAGGGGGATCAGCAACTATGCTGATAGCTCGGTCATGTTATGTACGTCGTGTCGACATACACTACTATGCTATAGGCTGAACAGGCAGGTGGTTCTGGGCTGATTCTATACAATAACAAAGACAAATGTATCTTAGAACTAATGGATGGTATCGTAATGGATGTTAACATAATGAGTTTTAACATAATGGGTGTTAATGTAATGAGTTTTAATGTAAAGCATTACAACTTATAAGAACAAATCATTGTACAATATGGATGGAATTGATCGATCGATCTGTATTCATGCACTTTACGGATTCTGAGGAAGAACAAATATATATATAAGGTGAAATTAACAGCAAAGGCAAATCTGGTGCACACAGATCATTACTGTTAAATTCTCAGAATTCGGAGGGAACGTGAACACGAAAAAAAAAAATTGAAAACTGATCAGCTAACAACAAAACACACAGTTGACAATTTCATTCATATCAGACAACTAATTATACAGACTATGTACATTTAAACCCAACTCTGCGAGGGTAAGATTTACATATGCAGAATGGTTATCATCTCTGGGAGGATCGAATTCCTCTGCAATGGCTAACACATGCCTTGACTGAGGACAATCTGAACGAGTGTCTACAAAAGATACTTGTGGGTTTCTCATTACTTGTCGAGTACGCAAAGAATAACGACATTCAGGTTGATTATCTGACTGAGTATTTTAGGTAGAGGGTACAGAGTCAAGAGGATTGTCGGCGATTGTCACATTAGTCTGGGTAGCAATATCATCAACATCGCATACTAATTTCATGTGATCTAAATGCGATTCTTTGTACTGACCGGTACTAATTTCTCTAACCTTACACTTATTGCCATTGATATGTTCGACTACTCGATAAGGGCCAACAAACTTTTAATCGAGCTTAGGCATTGCGGATGTTTTGTTGAAATTGGTCAGCATTACTCTCAAACCTACTTTAACTTTTGACGGCTTAGCACGGCTGTTAGTTACTCTAGTAAATTCTGCTGTTGATTTATGAAGTGTTTCACGGATTCTTCTAAAAACACTTTGAGCTATGCTGGTACGAGTTGCTACAAAATCATCAGGGTTGTAATTGGGTTTTGGAGTGGAATATAACACCTCATAGGGTAAATGCTTGTCTACACCATACAATGCATAATGTGGAGTGTCACCTATGGAAGCATTGTAAGCAGAATTTATGGCACATTGAACATCTGGTATAACTTCATCCCAAGTTTCACTATTGGGGTTGATAGTGGCTCTCAAGACATCAAGTACTTTCTTATTGGTTCGTTCAGCTAACCCATTGCTGGCAGGCTGATGAGGAACAATGGTGGATTTAGAGATCTTGTACAAGGTACACAAATTTTCAAGAATCTCATTACAGAATTCACCTCCATTATCTGTTACTAGGGACTTAGGGGTGGTATGCCTGCAGATAATGCGTTCTTTAAACGCTTTAGCTACTGTCTCAGCAGTCTTATCTGCAATAGGAACTAACTCACAATATCTGGTGAAATGGTCTACCATAACACACAGATGTTTGTTGTCCTGGAGGGAACGTTTAAAATTGGTTAACAAATCTAGCGCAACTCTTTCCCACGGTTCGCTGGATTGGATTAGGACCATTTACATTTCCTTTATGCTGCACACAAACACTACATTTCTTAACATACTCTGAAATGTCAGTTGCCATACGCGGCCAAAAATAAAGAACAAAAAGGTTTGAACACTTACAGTGATGCAGAACACAACACATCAATATAAACACAATACTAGAATTTTCTTGCAATGAAACTTGAGGTATGAAAAATTTGCAAGACACCGCAAGGCACCGCAAGGCACCGCAAGACACCGCAAGGCACCGCAAGGCACCGCAAGGCACCGCAAGACACCGCAAGGCACCGCAAGGCACCGCAAGGCACCGCAAGGCACCGCAAGACTCCAGCGGACATCAACCAAATCTTCAAATGGGCCACTCAAAACAATATGAAGTTCAATGACGAGAAATTTCAACTACTCAGATATGGAAAAGTTGTAGAAATTAAATCTGTGTCAGAGTAAACCACAAATTCTAACCGTACAATAGAGCAGAAAAGTAATGTGAAGGACCTGGGAGTGATAATGTCAGAGAATCTCGCCTTCAAAGACCACAACAATGTATCTACCTCATCCACTAGGTTGGAATACTGCTGTACACTAACCGCCCCCTCAAGGTTGGTGACATTGCAGACCTGGAGAGTGTACAAAGAACTTTCATGGCACACACAAGTGCGGTAAGGCACCTACACTATTGGGAACTGTTGAAGTCCGTTGATTTGTATTCCCTGCAACGCAGGCAAGAGAGATACATGATAATATACACTTAGAAAATCCTAGAATAGTACCTAACTTGCACACGAAAATCACTCCCTTTGAGAGCTAAAGACTCGGCAGGAGATGCAGCATCCCCCCAGTGAGAAGCAGGGGCGCCACTAGCACGATAAGAGACAACACAATAAGTGTCAGGGGCCCAAGACTGTTCAACTACCTGCAGCATACATAAAAGGGATTACCAATAGACCCTTGGCTATCTTCAAGCTGGCACTGGACAGGCACCTATAGTCAGTACCAGATTAGCCGGGCTGTGGTTCTTATGTCGGCTTACGTGTTGCCAGCAGTAACAGCCTGGTTGATCAGACCCTGATCCACCATGAAGCCTGGTCTGGGACCGGGCCGCAGGGGCGTATGGAGTATAATATGACATATTAAGGTGCTCTGACATGTCAGATTACAATATATTGCTCATTTCTAGCCACTTGTCTCACTTCTCACAACATTCCACATGTTTATCAGACGCCTCACATGTCACCACCTGTCACCACTCAAAACACCCGTTACCACTCACCAGGCACTTCACCTGTCATCTCACTCCTCCTTCTATACGACTCATGTCTGACAACACTTTTCCATGTCTTACCTCTTTCCACACCTCACCACATGTCTCACCTCTTGTCACACCTCATCACATGTCTCACCTCTTGCCACACCTCACCACATGTCTCACCTCTTGCCACACCTCACCACATGTCTCACCTCTTGCCACACCTCACCACATGTCTCACCTCTTGCCACACCTCACCACATGTCTCACCTCTTGTCACACCTCACCACATGTCTCACCTCTTGTCACACCTCACCACATGTCTCACCTCTTGCCACACCTCACCACATGTCTCACCTCTTGTCAAACTTCACCACATATCACACCTCTTGCCACACCTCACCACATGTCTCACCTCTTGCCACACCTCACCACATGTCTCATCTCACATCTCACTTGTCTAACCACCTCTCATCATGCCCCACACAACACCACACCTCTCACTATCCACCACACCTCTCACCACCCACCACACCTCTCACTATCCACCACACCTCTCACCACCCACCACACCTCTCACTATCCACCACACCTCTCACTACCCACCACACCTCTCACTATCCACCACACCTCTCACTACCCACCACACCTCTCACTATCCACCACACCTCTCACTACCCACCACACCTCTCACTACCCACCACACCTCTCACTATCCACCACACCTCTCACTATCCACCACACCTCTCACTACCCACCACACCTCTCATCACCCACCACACCTCTCACTACCCACAACACCTCTCACTATCCACCACACCTCTCACTACCCACCACACCTCTCACTACCCACCACACCTCTCACTACCCACAACACCTCTCACCACCCACCACACCTCTCACTACCCACAACACCTCTCACTATCCACCACACCTCTCACTACCCACCACACTTCTCACTACCAACCACACCTCTCACTATCCACCTCACCTTTCACTACCCATCACACTTCTCACTACCCACCACACCTCTCATCACCCACCTCACCTCTCACTACCCACCACACCTCTCATCACCCACCACACCTCTCACTATTCACCACACCTCTCACTACCCCCACACCTCTCACTATCCACCACACCTCTCACTATCCACCACACCTCTCACAACCCACCACACCTCTCACTACCCACCACAACTCTCACTATCCACCACACCTCTCACTACCCACCACACCTCTCATCACCCACCACACCTCTCACTACCCACCACACCTCTCACTACCAACCACACCTCTCACTACCCACCACAACTCTCACTATCCACCACACCTCTCACTACCCACCACACCTCTCATCACCCACCACACCTCTCACTACCCACCACACCTCTCACTATCCACCACACCTCTCACTACCAACCACACCTCTCACTACCCACCATACCTCTCACTATCCACCACACCTCTCACTACCCCCACACCTCTCACTATCCACCACACCTCTCACTATCCACCACACCTCTTACAATCCACCACACCTCTCACTACCCACCACACCTCTTACAATCCACCACACCTCTCACTACCCACCACACCTCTCATCACCCACCACACCTCTCAATACCCACCACACCTCTCACTATCCACCACACTTCTCACTACTCACCACACCTCCCACTACCCATCACACCTCTCATCACAAAACCACACCTCTCACTACCCACCACACCTCTCATCACCCACCACACCTCTCACTACCCACCACACCTCTCTTCACCCACCACACCTCTCACTACCTACCACACCTCTCACTATCTACCACACCTCTCATCACCCACCACACCTCTCACTACCCACCACACCTCTCACTACCCACCACACCTCTCACTGTCCACCACACCTCTCACTACCCACCACACCTCTCACTGTCCACCACACCTCTCACTATCCACCACACCTCTCACTACCCACCACACCTCTCACTATCCACCACACCTCTCACTATCCACCACACCTCTCACTACCCACCATACCTCTCACTATCCACCACACCTCTCACTATCCACCACACCTCTCACCACCCACCACACCTCTCAATGCCCACCACACCTCTCACTATCCACCACACCTCTCACTACCCACTACACCTCTCACTACCCACCACACCTCTCACTATCCACCACACCTATCACTATCCACCACTCCTCTCACCATCCACCACACCTCTCACTTCCCACCACACCTCTCATCACCCACCACACCTCTCACTACCCACCACATCTCTCACTACCCACCACACCTCTCATCACCCACCACACCTCTCACTACCCACCACACCTCTCATCATCCACCACACCTCTCACTACCCACCACACCTCTCATCACCCACCACACCTCTCACTACCCACAACACCTCTCATCACCCACCACACCTCTTACTGTCCACCACACCTCTTACTATCCACCACACCTCTCTCTACCCACCACACCTCTCACTATCCACCACACCTCTCACTATCCACCACACCTCTCACTATCCACCACACTTCTCACCACCCACCACACCTTTCACTACCCACCACACCTCTCACTATCCACCACACCTCTCACCACCCACCACACCTCTCACTACCCACCACACCTCTCATCACCCACCACACCTTTCACCACCCACAACACCTCTCATCACCCACCACACCTCTCATTACCCACCACACCTTTCACCACCCACCACACCTCTCACCACCCACCACACCTCTCGTTACCCACCACACCTTTCACCATCCATCACACCTCTCACTATCCACCACACCTCTCATCACCCACCACACCTCTCATCACCCACCACACCTCTCATCACCCACCACACCTCTCACCACCCACAACACCTCTCACCACCCACAACACCCTCTCATCACCCACAACACCTCTCATCACCCACAACACCTCTCACCACCCACAACACCTCTCATCACCAACAACACCTCTCATTACCCACCACACCTTTCACCACCCACCACACCTCTCACCACCCACCACACCTCTCTTTACCCACCACACCTTTCACCACCCATCACACCTCTCACTATCCACCACACCTCTCATCACCCACCACACCTCTCATCACCCACCACACCTCTCATCACCCACCACACCTCTCGTCACCCACCACACCTCTCACCACCCACAACACCTCTCACCACCCACAACACCCTCTCATCACCCACAACACCTCTCATCACCCACAACACCTCTCACCACCCACAACACCTCTCATCACCAACAACACCTCTCATCACCCACCACACCTCTCACCACCCACAACACCTCTCACCACCCACAACACCTCTCACCACCCACAACACCTCTCATCACCCACAACACCTCTCACCACCCACAACACCTCTCATCACCAACAACACCTCTCATCACCCACCACACCTCTCACCACCCACAACACCTCTCACCACCCACAACACCTCTCACCACCCACAACACCTCTCACCACCCACAACACCTCTCACCACCCACAACACCTCTCATCACCAACAACACCTCTCATCACCCACCACACCTCTCACCACCCACAACACCTCTCACCACCCACAACACCTCTCACCACCCACAACACCTCTCATCACCCACAACACCTCTCACCACCCACAACACCTCTCATCACCAACAACACCTCTCATCACCCACCACACCTCTCACCACCCACAACACCTCTCACCACCCACAACACCTCTCACCACCCACAACACCTCTCACCACCCACAACACCTCTCATCACCCACAACACCTCTCATCTCATTCGTCACCTCTCATCTTATCAAGATCAGTTAGAGTCAGAGATTCTCAACATATCCTCCATCATTAACATCCTCGGACTTATGTATTTCTCCCTTTAACCCTTTACAAAAAATTTATGGCCCACTTAAAGGGACGGTTTTTGCCAAATAATAACACACTCACATATTTACCCCTTGGTATGTAATTTTTAAGTCCCAAGGGGTAAATTTACCCCCTGGTTGAGGATCACTGAGTTAGACTGTGACCAGGATGCTGGGAACGCTCTGCCTTCTCTCGTGTGGGCTAGAACTGGTCACTGTTTATCTGCCTCATCTGTGCTTCCTAGGGTTTATATTCATGGGTTTACGATTATCATTATTTTCGTCATGATTTGGAAAAAGCGCTAATTTAATAAGGGTCGTATTGTTCCAGGAAAATGGCAGATAATCAGATCCCATTTATGGTTTATCTGGAGTTTACATGGAGATGGTTTCAAGGGGTCAACGCCCCCGCGGTTTGGTCTGAGACCAGGCCTCATGGTAGCTGCAGTTTAACTGAGATTCATGTCAAGTTTTAATCCATGGTATTATTAATAACCCTGGCATTTATACTAAATAATACAGAGTCTGATCACTGTGTCATGGTTAGCAGAAATCCGAAGCCAAGACAGCACTGAGAATTAAAGTTAGCAGATTGATGGGATTTGTATCAAGATGTGTAAATGTTAGGCTCGCTGGAGTAGGCCTATCTGCCCATATATGACAAGTTCTTTTCGGATCCAGCCCCTCTTCCCCCCACTCAAATACCTCTCCATTCAATTCTTCAGACAACGAAATGATAACCTTGAATATGCGTATCAACACATGCAGTGCAGGTCCTAAGTGCAGCTTAAAGGTTTTAGCTGCGACAATATTTGTTATTGCTGTTCTTACTGCTGAACAGCAGTTTAGTGCCGATGAAGGTAGCGTAGGTAGCAATGATACGGCCGTGGACTAGTTTGGCTTTAATTGGGTAGGAGTGAATACACAACGGGCAGTGTGAGGGAGTGACCGCAAGCCAGTCCGTGGAGGGGGAGCACTTGTGTCTATCAAGTCGGTCGGGCTAGGAGTGGGAGCGGATGGGCTGAGCCTCCCACTGACCTGGGTGAGCCTACAGAGGGCAGCACCTAAATGCCGCGAAATATGAACTAGCCAGAGCAGACGGCTAGGCTGTGTGTTTTGACAGTACAGGCTGTCTACATTTGCTCGGCCACGCACCTCGCGTCGTCCCGACGCGACAATACTGGAGGGCCCGCAGGTATAAAGGAATTACTTACACTAGCTACCCCAGAGAGGGACTGACTTTCGCTCACTAGTAAATAAAAAATGGACATAAAAATGCAACAGGCAAAAAAAAACTCTCCCAACCATGGGAAGAGAAAACTAGTTTGCCCGTGCTGTTTCATCGAGGAGAGAGTCCGGAGACGTCAGCACTGGAACTAAAATCTTCTATATACAGGTTGTCCGCAGGGCTGAACATCAGTTGACCACTCGTCTACAAACGTTGTTGCACCCTCACATCTGCAAACAATGACTGACAGTAGCATTTCCTAAGGTGTGACATGTGACTCAGAGGGCAGCAGTGAGTGGCGCGAAATATGAACTAAGCTGGCAGACAGCAGGGGCTGTCTGCGCAGACAGTACAGGCTGTCTACATACGCTCGGCCACCTACCGCGCATCGTCCCGATGCGACAATACTGGTAGTAAAAAAAACTCGGTCTCTCTCTCGTAGGAACAGGGCACAGAACACAAAATAAAAACATATATATACATATGAAACATATAAACATGGGAAAAAACTTCCTACAGGGAGGGAAGAAAAAAACATGTGGGGTGTGCTAAACATCGTGGTCAAAGGCAGTGAGCGTCGACCGATGGTGTTGACTGGCATCAACCCCTCCACCTTGAGTAGGCTCATGATGCCGTTGACTCTGCTGTCACCACTGTTATTGCTGTTCTTACTGCTGAACAGCGGTTTAGTGCCGATGAAGGTAGCGTAGGTAGCATTGATACGGCCGTGGACTAGTTTGGCTTTAATTGGGTAGGAGTGAGTACACAATGGGCAGTGTGAGGGAGTGACCGCAAGCCAGTCCATGGAGGGGGAGCACTTGTGTCTATCAAGTCGGTCGGCCTATGAGTGGGAGCGGATGGGCTGAGCCTCCCACTGACCTGGGTGAGCCTACAGAGGGCAGCACCTAAATGCCGCAAAATATGAACTAGTCAGAGCAGATGGCTAGGCTGTGTGTTCTGACAGTACAGGCTGTCTACATATTACTGTGCCTCTTGGCCCTTCCTGAGCCCGACAAACGAACAATTTAAATCATATAAAGTACAATAGCTACTGTCAGTTTACAAGAGGATATGCAGCGCCAGGAAACTCGCCACACTGTGCCAGGAGGGTAACTGAAAGACACTGGAAGGGCATGCATCAACAGCCTCTCTTCCATCACACTTTGTGACAATGAAGCCAATGGACTCAACCTTGAACTTCTGTTTTCCACTGGGATACTGAACTACATGTTCGAACTTTGCTATCACCAGATAAAGAGTTGTAGGTTCGCCGATCTTGTCTCGGCCGAGTCTTTCCCAGATGGTGTCCCGGCCCGAGTCTTTCCCAGATGGTGTCCCGGCCCGGGTCTTTCCAAGATGGTGTCCCAGCCCGAGTCTTTCTCAGATGGTGTCCCGGCCCGGGTCTTTCCCAGTTGGTATCACGGACCAGGTCTTTCCCAGATGGTGTCCCAGCCCAGGTCCTTCCCAGATGGTGTCCTGGCCCGGGTCTTTTCCAGATGGTGTCCCACCCCAGGGTCTTTTCCAGATTGTGTCCCACCCCGGGTCTTTTCTAGATGGTATCCCGGCCCGGGTCTTTCCATATGGTCTCCTGGCCCGGGTCTTTTCCAATTGGTGTCCCAGCCCGGGTCTTTTCCAGATGGTGTCCTGGCCCGGGTCTTTTCCAGATGGTGTCCCAGCCTGGGTCTTTTCCAGATGGTGTCCCAGCCCAGGTCTTTTCTAAATGGTGTCCCGGCCAGGGTCTTTTCACATGGTGTCCCAGCTCGGGTCTTTTCCAGATGGTGTCCCAGACAGGGTCTTTCCAGATGGTATCCCAGCTGGGTCTTTTCCAGATGGTGTCCCGACCCAGGTCTTTCCCAGATGGTGTCTCGATCCGGGTCTTTTCCATATGGTGACTCGGTCCGGGTCTTTTCCAGATGGTGACCCGGCCTGGGTCTTTTCCAGATGGTGTCCTGGCCCGGGTCTTTTCCAGATGGCTACCCAATCCGGGTCTTTTCCAGATGGTGTCCCAGCCCGGGTCTTTTCCAGATGGTGTCCCAGCCCGAGTCTTCTCGAGATGGTAATCCAGCACGGGTCTTTTCCAGATGGTGTCCCAGCCCGAGTCTTTTCCAGATTGTGTCCCAGCATGGGTCTTTTTCAGATGGTATCCCAGCCCGGGTCTTTTCCAGATGGTATCCCGGCCCGGGTCTTTTCCAGGTGGTATACCAGCCCGGGTCATTTCCAGATGGTGTCACAGCAAGGGACTTTTCCACATGGTGTCCGGGCCTGCGTCTTTTCCAGATGATATCCCAGCCCGGGTCTTTTTCACATGGTGACCCGGCCTGGGTCTTTTCCACATGGTGACTCGTTTCGGGTCTTTTCCAAATGATATCCCAGCCCGGGTCTTTACCAGATGGTGACCCGACACGGGTCTTTTTCCAGATGGTATCCCGGCCTGGGTCTTTTCCAGATGGTGTCCCAGCCCGAGCCTTTTCCAGGTGGTGTCCGGGCCCGGGTCTTTTCCAGGTGGTGTCCCAGCCTGGATCTTTTCCAGATGGTGTCCCAGCCCGAGTCTTTTCCAGATGGTGTCCCTGCCTGGGTCTTTTCCAGATGGTGACCCAACCAGGGTCTTTTCCAGATGGTGACCTGACCCGGGTCTTTTTCCAGATGGTATCCCGGCCTGGGTCTTTTCCAGATGGTGTCCCAGCCCGAGCCTTTTCCAGGTGGTGTCCGGGCCCGGGTCTTTTCCAGGTGGTGTCCCAGCCCGGATCTTTTCCAGATGGTGTCCCAGCCCTAGTCTTTTCCAGATGGTGTCCCGGCCTGGGTCTTTTCCAGATGGTGTCCGGGCCCTGGTCTTTTCCAGATGGTGACCCAGCCAGGGTCTTTTCCAGATGGTGACCCGACCTGGGTCTTTTTCCAGATGGTGTCCCGGCCTTGATCTTTTCCAGATGGTGTCCCAGTCCGAGCCTTTTCCAGATGGTGTCCGGGCCCGGGTCTTTTCCAGGTGGTGTCCCAGCCCGAGTCTTTTCCAGATGGTGTCCCGGCCTGGGTTTTTTCCAGATGGTGTCTGGGCAGTGGCCTTTTCCAGATGGTGACCCAGCCAGGGTCTTTTCCAGATGGTGACCCGACCTGGGTCTTTTCCAAATGGTGTCCCAGCTTGGGTCTTTTCCAGATGGTGTCCCAGCCCAGGTCTTTTCCAGATGGTATCCTGGCCTGAGTCTTTTCCAGATGGTGTCCCGGCCCGGGTCTTTTCCTGATGGTGTCCCAGCCCGGGTCTTTTCCAGATGGTGTCCCGACCCATGTCTTTTCCAGATTGTGACCCAGCCCAGGTCTTTTCCAGATGGTGTCCGGGCCCGGGTCTTTTCCAGATGGTGTCCCGACCAAGGTCTTTTCCAGATGGTGACCCAGCCCGGGTCTTTTCCAGATGGTATCCCAGCCCAGTCTTTTCCAGATGGTATCCCGGTCAGGGTCTTTTCCAGATGGTGTCCCCGCCCGGGTCTTTTCCAGATGGTGTCCCGGCCCGAGTCTTTTCCAGATGGTATCCCAGCCCGGGTCTTTTCCAGATGGTGTCCCGGCCTTGGTCTTTTCCAGATGGTGTCCTAGCCCGGGTCTTTTCCAGATGATGTCCCAGCCCGGATCTTTTCCAGATGGTGACCCAGCCCAGGTCTTTTCCAGATGGTGTCCCGGCCCGGGTCTTTTCCAGATGGTGTCCTGGCCCGGGTCTTTTACAGATGGTGATCCAGCCCGGGTCTTTTCCAGATGGTGTCGTGGCCCTGGTCTTTTCCAGATGGTGTCCCAGCCCGGGTCTTTTCCAGATGGTGTCCCAGCCCGGATCTTTTCCAGATGGTGACCCAGCCCGGGAGTTTTCCAGATGGTGTCCCAGCCCGGGTCATTTCCAGATGGTGTCCTGGCCCGGGTCTTTTCAAGATGGTGATCCAGCCCGGGTCTTTTCCAGATGGTGTCCCCCCCCGGGTCTTTTCCAGATGGTGTCCCAGCCCGGATCTTTTCCAGATGATATCCCAGCCAAGTCTTTTCCAGATTGTATCCCGGTCAGGGTCTTTTCCAGATGGTGTCCTCGCCCGGGTCTTTTCCAGATGGTGTCCCGGCCCGAGTCTTTTCCAGATGGTGTCCCGGCCTGGGTCTTTTCCAGATGGTGTCATGACCCGAGTCTTTTCCAGATGGCATCCCGGCCCGGGTCTTTTCCAGATGGTGTCCCAGCCCGGATCTTTTCCAGATGGTGACCCAGTCCGGGAGTTTTCCAGATTGTGTCCCAGCCCGGGTCATTTCCAGTTGGTGTCCTGGCCCGGGTCTTTTCCAGATGGTGATCCAGCCCGGGTCTTTTCCAGATGGTGTACCCCCCCGGGTCTTTTCCAGATGGTGTCCCAGCCCGGATCTTTTCCAGATGATATCCCAGCCCAGTGTTTTCCAGATTGTATCCCGGTCAGGGTCTTTTCCAGATGGTGTCCCCGCCCGGGTCTTTTCCAGATGGTGTCCCGGCCCAAGTCTTTTCCAGATGGTGTGCCAGCCCGGGTCTTTTCCAGATGGTGTCATGACCCGAGTCTTTTCCAGATGGTATCCCGGCCCGGGTCTTTTCCAGATCGTGTCCCGGCCCTGGTTTTTTCCAGATGGTGTCCCAGCCAGGGTCTTTTCCAGATGGTGTCCCAGCCCGGATCTTTTCCAGGTGGTGACCCAGCCCGGGTCTTTTCCAGATGGTGTCCTGGCCAGGGTCTTTTCCATATGGTGATCCAGCCCGGATCTTTTCCAGATGGTGACTCGGCACTCCAGATAATGAACCTCGTATTCCATTATACACTCGTTGAAGGACTGATCACTTAAGTACCACTTTATCACACTCGCACACTTAAGTACCACTTTATCACACTCGCACACTTAAGTACCACTTTATCACACTCGGACACTTAAGTACCACTTTATCACACTCGGACACTTAAGTACCACTTTATCACACTCGGACACTTAAGTACCACTTTATCACACTCGGACACTTAAGTACCACTTTATCACACTCGGACACTTAAGTACCACTTTATCAAACTCGCACACTTAAGTACCACTTTATCACACTCGGACACTTAAGTACCACTTTATCACACCCGCACAATTAAGTACCACTTCATCACACTCGCACACTTAAGTACCACTTTATCACACTCGCACACTTAAGTACCACTTTATCACACTCGCACACTTAAGTACCACTTTATCACACTCGCACACTTAAGTACCACTTTATCACACTCGGACACTTAAGTACCACTTTATCACACTCGGACACTTAAGTACCACTTTATCAAACTCGCACACTTAAGTACCACTTTATCACACTCGGACACTTAAGTACCACTTTATCACACCCGCACAATTAAGTACCAATTCATCACACTCGCACACTTAAGTACCACTTTATCACACTCGCACACTTAAGTACCACTTTATCACACTCGCACACTTAAGTACCACTTTATCACACTCGCACACTTAAGTACCACTTTATCACACTCGCACACTTAAGTACCACTTTATCACACTCGCACACTCAAGTGCCACGTTAATACATCTGCACACTTAAGTACCACGTTAATACACTCGCAAACTCAAGTGCCACGTTAATACACTCGCACACTCAAGTACCACTTTACTACACTCGCACACTCAAGTACCACGTTAATACACTCGCACACTCAAGTGCCACGTTAATGCACTCGCAAACTCAAGTGCCACGTTAATACACTCGCACACTCAAGTACCACTTTACTACACTCGCACACTCAAGCACCACGTTAATGCACTCGCACACTCAAGTACCACGTTAATGCACTCGCACACTCAAGTACCACGTTAATACACTCGCACACTCAAGTACCACGTTAATACACTCGCACATTCAAGTACCACGTTAATACACTCGCACACTCAAGAACCAAGTTAATACACTCGCACACTCAAGTACCACGTTAATACACTCGCACATTCAAGTACCACGCTAATACACTCGCACACTCAAGTACCACGTTAATACACTCGCACACTCAAGTGCCACGTTAATACACTCGCACACTCAAGTACCACTTTACTACACTCGCACACTCAAGTACCACGTTAATACACTCGCAAACTCAAGTACCACGTTAATACACTCGCACACTCAAGTAACACTTTACTACACTCGCACAGTCAAGTACCACGTTAATACACTCGCACACTCAAGTACCACGTTAATACACTCGCACACTCAAGTGCCACGTTAATACACTCGCACACTCAAGGACCACGTTAATACACTCGCACACTCAAGTACCACGTTAATACACTCGCACACTCAAGTACCACGTTAATACACTCGCACATTCAAGTACCACGTTAATACACTCGCACACTCAAGAGCCAAGTTAATACACTCGCACACTCAAGTACCACGTTAATACACTCACACACTCAAGTACCACGTTAATACACTCGCACACTCAAGTACCACTTTACTACACTCGCACAGTCAAGTACCACGTTAATACACTCGCACACTCAAGTACCACGTTAATACACTCGCACACTCAAGTGCCACGTTAATACACTCGCACACTCAAGTACCACGTTAATACACTCGCACACTCAAGTACCACGTTAATACACTCGCACACTCAAGTACCACGTTAATACACTCGCACACTCAAGTACCACGTTAATACACTCGCACACTCAAGTGCCACGTTAATACACTCGCACATTCAAGTACCACGTTAATACACTCACACACTCAAGAACCAAGTTAATACACTCGCACACTCAAGTACCACGTTAATACACTCGCACACTCAAGTACCACGTTAATACACTCGCACACTCAAGTACCACGTTAATACACTCGCACACTCAAGTACCACTTTACTACACTCGCACACTCAAGTACCACGTTAATACACTCGCAAACTCAAGTACCACGTCAATACACTCGCACACTCAAGTACCACTTTACTACACTCGCACAGTCAAGTACCACGTTAATACACTCGCACACTAAAGTACCACGTTAATACACTCGCACACTCAAGTGCCACGTTATTACACTCGCACACTCAAGTACCACGTTAATACACTCGCACACTCAAGTACCACGTTAATACACTCGCACACTCAAGTACCACGTTAATACACTCGCACATTCAAGTACCACGTTAATACACTCGCACACTCAAGTACCACGTTAATACACTCGCACACTCAAGTACCACTTTACTACACTCGCACAGTCAAGTACCACGTTAATACACTCGCACACTCAAGTACCACGTTAATACACTCGCACACTCAAGTGCCACGTTAATACACTCGCACACTCAAGTACCACGTTAATACACTCACACACTCAAGTACCACGTTAATACACTCGCACACTCAAGTACCACGTTAATACACTCGCACATCAAGTACCACGTTAATACACTCGCACACTCAAGTGCCACCTTAATACACTCGCACACTCAAGTACCACGTTAATTCACTCGCGCACTCAAGTACAACGTTAATACACTCGCACACTCAAGTACCACGTTAATACACTCGCACACTCAAGTACCACTTTACTACACTCTCACACTCAAGTACCACGTTAATGCACTCGCACACTCAAGTGCCACGTTAGTACACTCGCACACTCAAGTACCACGTTAATACACTCGCACACTCAAGTACCACGTTAATACACTCGCACACTCAAGTGCCACGTTAATACACTCGCACACTCAAGTGCCACGTTAATACACTCGCACACTCAAGTGCCACGTTAATACACTCGCACACTCAAGTACCACGTTAATACACTCGCACACTCAAGTACCACGTTAATACACTCGCACACTCAAGTGCTGCAGTGTGTCTTGTAAGACTGTAGTGTGTCTTGTTAGATTAGACTGTGTCTTGTAAGACTGTAGCTTGTCTTGTAAGACTGTAGTGTGTCTTGTAAGACTGTAGTGTGTCTTGTTAGATTAGACTGTGTCTTGTAAGACTGTAGCTTGTCTTGTAAGACTGTAGTGTGTCTTGTAAGACTGTAGTGTGTCTTGAAAGACTGTAGTGTGTCTTGTAAGACTGTAGTGAGTCTTGTAAGACTGTAGTGTGTCTTGTAAGACTGTAGTGTGTCTTGTAAGACTGTAGTGTGTCTTGTAAGACTGTAGTGCGTCTTGTAAGACTGTAGTGAGTCTTGTAAGACTGTAGTGTGTCTTGAAAGACTGTAGTGTGTCTTCTAAGACTGTAGTGTGTCTTGTAAGACTGTAGTGTGTCTTGTAAGACTGTAGTGTGTCTTGTAAGACTGTAGTGTGTCTTGTAAGACTACAGTGTGTCTTGAAAGACTGTAGTGTGTCTTGTTAGATTAGACTGTGTCTTGCAAGACTAGTGTGTGTCTTGTAAGACGGTAGTTTGTCTTGTAAGACTGTAGTGTGTCTTGTAAGACTGTAGTGTGTCTTGTAAGACTGTAGTGTGTCTTGTAAGACTGTAGTGTGTCTTGTAAGACTGAAGTGTGTCTTGTAAGACTGTAGTGTGTCTTGTAAGACTACAGTGTATCTTGTAAGATTGTAGTGTGTCTTGTAAGACTGTAGTGTGTCTATTAAGACTGTAGTGTGTCTTGTAAGGCTGTAGTGTGTCTTGTAAGACTGTAGTGTGTCTTGTAAGACTGTAGTGTGTCTTGTAAGACTAAAGAGTGTCTTGTAAGGCTGGTGTGTGTCTTGTAAGACTGCAGTGTGTCTTGTAAGACGGTAGTGTGTCTTGTAAGGCTGTAGTGTGTCTTGTAAGACTACAGTGTGTCTTGTAAGACTGTAGTGTGTCTTGTAAGACTGAAGTGTGTCTTGTAAGACTGTAGTGTATCTTGTAAGACTGTAGTGTGTCTTGTAAGACTGTAGTGTGTCTTGTAAGAGTGTAGTGTGTCTTGTAAGACTGGGGTGTGCCTTGTAAGACTGTAGTGAGTCTCGTAAGACTGTAGTGTGTCTTGTAACACTGTAGTGTGCCTTGTAAGACTGTAGTGTGTCTTGTAAGACTGTAGTGTGTATTGTAAGACTAAATAGTGTCTTGTAAGACTGTAGTGTGTCTTGCAAGACTGCAGTGTGTCTTGTAAGACTGTAGTGTGTCTTGTAAGACTGTAGTGTGTCTTGTAAGACTGTAGTGTGTCTTGTAAGACGGTAGTGAGTCTTGTAAGACTGCATAGTGTCTTGTAAGACTGTAGTGTGTCTTGTAAGACTGCATTTGTCTTGTAAGACTGTAGTGCATTTTGTAAGACTGTAGTGTGTCTTGTAAGACTGTAGTGTGTCTTGTAAGACTGCAGTGTGTCTTATAAGACTGTAGTGTGTCTTGTAAGACTGTAGTGTGTCTTGTAAGACTGTAGTGTGTCTTGTAAGACTGTAGTGTATCTTGTAAGACGGTAGTGTGTCTTGTAAGACTGCAGTGTGTCTAGTAAGACTGTAGTGTGTCTTGTAAGACTGTAGTGTGCCTTGTAAGACTGTAGTGTGTCTTGTAAGACTGTAGTGTGTCTTGTAAGACTGTAGTATGTCTTGTAAGACTGTAGTGTGTCTTTTAAGACTGTAGTGTGTCTTGTAAGACTGTAGTGTGTCTTGTAAGACTGTAGTGTGTCTTGTAAGACTGTAGTGTGTCTTGTAAGACTGCATTGTGTCTTGTAAGACTGTAGTGTGTCTTGTAAGACTGCAGTGTGTCTTGTAAGACTGTAGTGTGTCTTGTAAGACTGTAGTGTGTCTTGTAAGATTAGGCTGTGCCTTGTAAGACAGTAGTGTGTCTTGTAAGACTGCAAAGTGTCTTGTAAGACTGTAGTGTGTCTTGCAAGACTACAGAGTCTCTTGTAAGAGTGTAGTGTGTCTTGTAGGACTAAAGTGTGTCTTGTAATATTGTAGTTTGTCTTGAAAGACAGTAGTTTGTCTTCTAA
>NC_091337.1:32374130-32403215 GCF_038502225.1 Cherax quadricarinatus
TGTGAGAAATTATAGGCAACCTTTATACTAGGCTGAGAGTCCATTGGTATGGTTACTTGTTATGCTAGACTGTGTTAGAAAGATGCTACAGAGGTACCTAAAAGTTAGGATGTACTCAGTGGGAACTTGTTTTGATGGCCAGAAGGCAGGCAGATGAATAAATATCCTTAGGATTAATTATCCCACGGAGTTGATTTACCCGGATAACCATACAAAGCCACCTAGAATGGATAATTCCAACTGAGGTCCTCCAGTAAGGTGAACAACAACAGTCAACTAACAGGAAGCGTTAGGTGAAAATGCAAGCAAAATTAGGGACATTATCCCGTATATCTCTGTCCACGAGGAGTTTGTACCCGAGTTCTCTTGATTGTGAGGTGAACATTGTACCGCAGAGTTAATGAGAGGCTAGTGCCCACCAGACAATAATAATGGCCGCCTTACACAGACTTCCTGTTCCTCTTCACTAGAATTCAGTCAACCTGAATATTCGTTATTCTTCAGAAGCAGATTTGATGCCTGTGAAGGGATCTTCATGTGAGGAATTCGATTGTCCTCCCCTTCCGAGGACCGACCCTTAATGCTTCCCAATCCCCTGGCGATGCGTCCTCCGTAGGGAATAATTGCTTACCCTTATATGTAATAATAGCAATAATTAGATATACATCGGTCGCCGCGCAATCCTAGAAAGGTATCCCCGTACTGCACAATTCACGAGATTAGAATAGTGCAGAGTGCAGCGTAAGTTGATAATGCAGTTCAATATTACCTCTGCATCAGGGTATTGCATACTCTGATGCTGAGTTTGCAGGTTTGAATCCTGTTGTGTAAGGCGACATTATCAACTTGCATCAATGCATCCACAGAACCAATGGTTTTAAGTAAGTAAATACTACGATCAGCCAGGAATCGAACCTGCGACATTTCGCCAGAGTCCTGGGAACCTGGCTTACCTCCCAACGCCAGTCCACTGCACCACCATGCACTAGTCACCCAGTGTGTACACTGGATCTGCCACTCCTGGTCGTGGTTAGCTACTGGAGTAGTTCCATTCTTCTCCCGTTTGGATTTCTAGGCTCTTTAACACTCACCTAGTTGTGGTTGCAGGGGTCGATTCACAGCTCCTGGACCCGCCTCTTCACTGGTCGCTACTAGGTCACTCCTCCTGATCCATGAGCTTTATCATACCTCTTCTTAAAGCTATGTGTGGATCCTGCCTCCACTACATCACTACCCAGGCTATTTCACTTGCTGACAGCTCTGTGACTGAAGAAATACTTCCTAATATCCCTATGATTCATCTGAGTCTTTAATTTCCAACCGTGACCCCTTGTTGTGTCTCATCTCTGGAACACCCTGTCTCTGTCCACCCTGTCGATTCCTCTCAGTATTTTATATGTCATTATCATATCCTCCTTATCTCTCCTGTCCTTCAGTGTCTTCAGGTCGATTTCCCCTAACCTCTCTCGTAGGACATACCCCTTAGCTCCGGGATTAGTCTTGTTGCAAACCTTTGCACATTCTCTAATTTTCTTACATGCTTGACTGGGTGTGGGTTCCAAACTGGTGCTGCATACTCCAACATAGGCCTGACATACACAGCGTACAGGATCCGGAACGATTCCTTATTGAGATGTCGGAATGCTGTTCTTAGGTTTGCTAGGCGCTCGTATGCTACACCTCTGTCTTTCTGGAGTTCCTTCTGTCTCCTCTGTGAACACTTCTTTGAATCTCATGTTGAGTTCCTCACATACTTCTCGGTCGTTTCTTGTGATGTTCTCTCCTTCCTTCCTCAGCCTGATTACTTGGTCCTTGACTGTTGTTTTCCTCCTGATGTGGCTGTACAACAACTTAGGGTCAGACTTGGCTTTCTCTGCTATGCCATTTTCGTATTGTCGTTGGACCTCCCTCCTTACCTGTGTATATTATTTTCTGACTCTTCAGTTAGTTTCTTTATTCCCCTGAGTCCTTGGCCTTCTATACGTGTTCCATTCTCTAGCACATTTGGTTTTGGCCTCTCTACACCTGTGGGTGAACCACTGGCTCATCCTGGCCTTCTCATTATTTCTGTTACCCTTGGGTACAAGCCTCTCCTTCGCTTCCTTGTTCATTGTTATCATATATTCCATTAACTCATTTACTGGTTTTCCTGCCAGTTCTCTGTCCCACTGAACTTCATGCAAGAAATTCCACATGCCTATGTAGTCCCCTCTCTTGTAATTTGACGTCATTCGTCCTGCCCTTCCTGCTTCCCTCTCCACTTGTAATTCTTTGCATTCGAAACTCTCTTATGTGATGTCTTCATATTTGCATTACACAAGGTGAAAAACTTGGTCTAGTCTCCCTGGTTCATTCCCTCTTGGTAGTGCCCCTTACATGTTGGTATATGAGGCTTTCCAGTACCATCTCCATCATCTTAACCCTCCACATTTCTGGGCCCCTATGTGGCTCCAGATTTTCCCAGTCGATTTCTTTGTGATTGAGGTCACCTACAACCATTAGCTTTGCTCTGCCTACATGGGCCCTTCTGGCCACTTCAGTCAGTTTGTTAACCATTGCTCTGTTACTCTCATCATAGTCTCCTGCTATTCTGTGGTGGGTTATATATAACTACAATCACCATCTTGGGATCTTCAGTCTGAAGTGTTCCTATGATGCCGTCCATTTCTTCTCCTCTGTCTCCTCTCTCCAACTCAAAATCTCAGTGATTTTTGATGAGCATTGCCACCTGGTCCCCAGTTCCCTCTGTCTTTCCTCAGGATCTGATATCCCGTTGGAAAGATGGCATCTGTTATCATTCCTGTGAGCCTGGTTTCTGTGAAAGCTATGATGTTTGGTGCTGTCTATGTGATTCTTTCCTGCCACTCCTCCCACTTATTCGTTACTCCATCAGCGTTGGTGTACCATACCTTCAGTTTCCTCTGCAACACTATTCTGGGGGGTTTGTAGGGTGGAGGTCCTAGCAGGGTGCAGTGGGAGTCTACTGCATCTTGTGGGTTGTGAGTGTTGGGTGTGGTTTGTGATGGAATAGTATGTTTAGCAGCGGGGTTCTGAGAGTGGTACTGTGGGTGTTGGCGCACTCTGCTCCACTCCTAGCCTTGTCTCTCTTTCTTGCCCCTTTCGTTTCTGTGTCTCTCTCAGCTGTTGTCGTTCTGTCCTCGTGTGTGTACTCTCTCTCTCTCTCTCTCTCTCTCTCTCTCTCTCTCTCTCTCTCTCTCTCTCTCTCTCTCTCTCTCTCTCTCTCTCTCTCAGTAAGCGAGAAAAGAACAAAAATTCCATGTCTGAGTGAGTGGAACTCGCCCGCTCATTGCTGGAGGAAGAAATGCAAATTGGCTGTAAGAGATGTTATCATAACTGATGACCATCCAGGACTACAGGAGTTACTGGTACCCCTGAACCCTAGCCCTTAACTCTCCACCTGACAACACTACGCCGTGAACCCTTAACTTTGTCCCTGGTAACACTGCCACCATGGAGCTTAACCCTTCTATTTGTAACCCTTTCCTCTTTAACGCCACTATTACCCTTGTAACACTACTCCCGTGTGCCTTAACTACCTCTTTCCCTGATAACAATAGACCTATGTCCCTTAACATTCCACCTGGTGCCGTTATGTGCCCCTTAACTTATCTCAGGGTAATACCAACGTGTCCCTTAACTCCTCCCCGAGTAATATCACCCACGTACGTGTCCCTTAACTCTTCCAGTGGTAGCACCACCTATGCATCCCTTAACTCTTCCACTGGTAGCACCACCTATGCATCCCTTAACTCTTCCAGTGGTAGCACCACCTATGCATCCCTTAACTCTTCCAGTGGAAGCACCACCTATGCATCCCTTAACCCTTCCCTGGGTGATTCTACACCAGCAAGTCTGTCTACGGTGATGACTGTAGTTGTGAAACATCACTGTGAGACATCACTGCACATTCCTGTAACCAAAATTCCTTAGCAAGGATATTTAACTCCATTACAGACTCGTAGACTCTCTGTCTCAGGTGCGACACTAATCTGGTTAGCTGGATGCTCTCAGCCTGAGAAGAAAGGAAGAGCAGTCAGCCGTAAGAGTCTCCGCCGCTGACTTGGGTTATTTCCGCTCATCTGATGGTGGTTCACACTTACACTCACTCACTCATTTGACCATAAACAGAAATATTAATCTCAATCTTAAAATAATGAATCCTGTGATACTCCAATACTGAAACTATGTACTGTGCCAAAACAAAAGCATTCACATTGCTAAACTCACAAACTAGTATTTAGTCACTTAGCCATAATACCAACTTACCTCATAATTTGTAATATTTTACAATTAAGAATAAAACTAAGTCTGCCCGATATGCCTAGCCATGCTAAGCGTTCTAGTGGTACACTCTGTAATCACTATTTTACTACATGTAAACCACACAATAACCAAATTTCTGTAAACTCAGCATTGTAATCCTTATAGAGAATAAACTTTGAATTTGAATTTGAATTTGAATTATATCAAGCATTGTTCTTACAGCCTCCAGATAGCCCTCTTACAGAGTAGCAGAATCTTGAATACTGAGTCATGACTATACTAAGCCTTGGCTGCATAAACACAGTCTTGAATACACTGCCAGTCTTGGCTATACTAAGACTACACTAACAGAGTCTTGTACACACTGATTTTGATGCTAGTTTGTGTATTATAGTGATGTAGTGTGTATTATAGTGATGTAGTGTGTATTATAGTGATGTAGAGTGTATTATAGTGATGTAGAGTGTATTATAGTGATGTAGAGTGTATTATAGTGATGTAGTGTGTATTATAGTGATGTAGAGTGTATTATAGTGATGTAGTGTGTATTATAGTGATGTAGTGAGCATTATAGTGATGTAGAGTGTATTATAGTGATGTAGAGAGTATTATAGTGATATAGTGTGTATTATAGTGATGTAGTGTGTATTATAGTGTAGTGTGTATTATAGTGATGTAGAGTGTATTATAGTGATGTAGTGTGTATTATAGTGTAGTGTGTATTATAGTGATGTAGAGTGTATTATAGTGATGTAGTGTGTATTATAGTGATGTAGTGTGTATTATAGTGATGTAGTGTGTATTAGAGTGTAGTCTGTATTATAGTGATGTAGAGTGTATTATAGTGATGTAGAGTGTATTATAGTGATGTAGAGTGTATTATAGTGATGTGTGTATTATAGTGATGTAGAGTGTATTATAGTGATGTAGAGTGTATTATAGTGATGTAGTGTGTATTATAGTGATGTAGAGTGTATTATAGTGATGTAGTGTGTATTATAGTGATGTAGAGTGTATTATAGTGATGTAGTGTGTATTATAATGATGTAGAGTGCATTATAGTGATGTAGTGTGTATTATAGTGATGTAGAGTGTATTATAGTGATGCAGAATGTATTATAGTGATGTAGTGTGTATTATAGTGTAGTGTGTATTATAGTGATGTAGAGTGTATTATAGTGATGTAGTGTGTATTATAGTGATGTAGTGTGTATTATAGTGATGTAGTGTGTATTATAGTGATGTAGAGTGTATTATAGTGATGTAGTGTGTATTATAGTGATGTAGTGTGTATTATAGTGATGTAGAGTGTATTATAGTGATTAGTGTGTATTATAGTGTAGTGTGTATTATAGTGATGTAGAGTGTATTATAGTGATGTAGTGTGTATTATAGTGTAGTGTGTATTATAGTGATGTAGCGTGTATTATAGTGATGTAGAGTGTATTATAGTGATGTAGTGTGTATAACAGTGATGTAGAGTGTATTATAGTGATGTAGAGTGTATTATACTGGTGTAGAGTGTATTATAGTGATGTAGACTGTATTATAGTGATGTAGTGTGTATTATAGTGATGTAGACTGTATTATAGTGATGTAGTGTGTATTATAGTGATGTAGAGAGTATTATAGTGATGTAGTGTGTATTATAGTGATGTAGACTGTATTATAGTGATGTAGTATGTATTATAGTGATGTAGAGAGTATTATAGTGATGTAGAGTGTATTATAGTGATGTAGAGTGTATTATAGTGATGTAGTGTGTATTATAGTGTAGTGTGTATTATAGTGATGTAGAGTGTATTATAGTGATGTAGTGTGTATTATAGTGATGTAGTGTGTATTATAGTGATGTAGTATGTATTATAGTGATGTAGTGTGTATTATAGTGATGTAGTGTGTATTATAGTGATGCAGAGTGTATTATAGTGATGTAGTGTGTATTATAATGATGTAGAGTGCATTATAGTGATGTAGTGTGTATTATAGTGATGTAGAGTGTATTGTAGTGATGCAGAGTGTATTATAGTGATGTAGTGTGTATTATAGTGTAGTGTGTATTATAGTGATGTAGAGTGTATTATAGTGATGTAGTGTATATTATAGTGATGTAGTGTGTATTATAGTGATGTAGTGTGTTTTATAGTGATGTAGAGTGTATTATAGTGATGTAGTGTGTATTATAGTGATGTAGTGTGTATTATAGTGATGTAGAGTGTATTATAGTGATGTAATGTGTATTATAGTGATGTAGAGTGTATTATAGCGATGTAGTGTGTATTATAGTGATGTAGTGTGTATTATAGTGTAGTGTGTATTATAGTGATGTAGAGTGTATTATAGTGATGTAATGTGTATTATAGTGATGTAGTGTGTATTATAGTGATGTAGTGTGTATAATAGTGATGTAGTGTGTATTATAGTGATGTAGTGTGTATTATAGTGATGTAGTGTGTATTATAGTGTAGTGTGTATTATAGTGATGTAGTGTGTATTATAGTGATGTAGAGTGTATTATAGTGTAGTGTGTATTATAGTGATGTAGTGTGTATTATAGTGATGTAGAGTGTATTATAGTGATGTAGTGTGTATTATAGTGATGTAGTGTGTATTATAGTGATGTAGTGTGTATTATAGTGATGTAGTGTGTATTATAGTGATGTAGTGTGTATTATAATGATGTAGTGTGTATTATAGTGTAGTGTGTATTATAGTGATGTAGAGTGTATTATAGTGTAGTGTGTGTTACAGTGATGTAGTGTGTATTATAGTGATGTAGTGTGTATTATAGTGATGTAGTGTGTATTATAGTGATGTAGTGTGTATTATAGTGATGTATTGTGTATTATAGTGTAGTGTGTATTATAGTGATGTAGTGTGTATTATAGTGATGTAGAGTGTATTATAGTGATGTAGAGTGTATTATAGTGTAGTGTGTGTTACAGTGATGTAGTGTGTATTATAGTGATGTAGTGTGTATTATAGTGATGTAGTGTGTATTATAGTGATGTATTGTGTATTATAGTGTAGTGTGTATTATAGTGATGTAGTGTGTATTATAGTGATGTAGAGTGTATTATAGTGATGTAGAGTGTATTATAGTGTAGTGTGTATTACAGTGATGTAGAGTGTATTATAGTGATGTAGAGTGTATTAAAGTGTAGTGTGTATTATAGTGATGTAAAGTGTATTATAGTGATGTAGTGTGTATTATAGTGATGTAGAGTGCATTATAGTGATGTAGAGTGTATTATAGTGTAGTGCATATCATAGTGATGTAGAGTGTATTATAGTGATGTAGAGTGTATTATAGTGATGTAGAGTGTATTATAGTGTAGTGTGTATTATAGTGATGTAGAGTGCATTATAGTGATGTAGAGTGTATTATAGTGTAGTGCGTATTATAGTGATGTAGAGTGTATTATAGTGATGTAGTGTGTATTATAGTGATGTAGAGTGTATTATAGTGATGTAGAGTGTATTATAGTGATGTAGAGTGTATTATAGTGATGTAGAGTGTATTATAGTGTAGTGTGTATTATAGTGATGTAGAGTGCATTATAGTGATGTAGAGTGTATTATAGTGTAGTGCGTATTATAGTGATGTAGAGTGTATTATAGTGATGTAGTGTGTATTATAGTGATGTAGTGTGTATTATAGTGTAGTGTGTATTATAGTGATGTAGAGTGTATTATAGTGTAGTGTGTATTATAGTGATGTAGAGTGTATTATAGTGATGTAGTGTGTATTATAGTGATGTAGTGTGTATTATAGTGATGTAGAGTGTATTATAGTGATGTAGAGTGTATTATAGTGTACCTGGTTACCTGGAGGTTACCTGGAGGTTACCTGGAGTTTATTCCGGGGATCAACGCCCCCGCGGTCCGGTCCATGACCAGGCCTCCCGATGGATCAGGGCCTGATCAACTAGTAGTGTGTATTATAGTGATGTAGAGTGTATTATAGTGATGTAGAGTGTATTATAGTGATGTAGTGTGTATTATAGTGATGTAGTGTGTATTATAGTGATGTAGTGTGTATTATAGTGATGTAGAGTGTATTATAGTGATGTAGTGTGTATTATAGTGATGTAGTGTGTATTATAGTGATGTAGAGTGTATTATAGTGATGTAGTGTATATTATAGTGAAGTATGTATTATAGTGATGTAGTGTGTATTATAGTGATGTAGTGTGTATTATAGTGATGTAGAGTGTATTATAGTGATGTAGAGTGTATTATAGTGATGTAGTGTGTATTATAGTGATGTAGTGTGTATTATAGTGATGTAGAGTGTATTATAGTGATATAGTGTATATTATAGTGAAGTGTGTATTATAGTGATGTAATGTGTATTATAGTGATGTGGTGTGTATTATAGTGATGTAGTGTGTATTATAGTGATGTAGTGTGTATTATAGTGATGTAGTGTGTATTATAGTGATGTAGTGAGTATTATAGTGATGTAGTGTGTATTATAGTGATGTTTACCTGGAGTTTACCTGGAGAGAGTTCCGGGGGTCAACGCCCCCGCGGCCCGGTCTGTGACCAGGCCTCCTGGTGGATCAGAGCCTGATCAACCAGGCTGTTGCTGCTGGCTGCATGCAAACCAACGTACGAGCCACAGCCCGGCTGGTCAGGAACCGACTTTAGGTGCTTGTCCAGTGCCAGCTTGAAGACTGCCAGGTGTCTGTTGGTAATCCCCCTTATGTATGCTGGGAGGCAGCTGAACAGTCTCGGGCCCCTGACACTTATTGTATGGTCTCTTAACGTGCTAGTGACACCCCTGCTTTTCATTGGGGGGATGTTGCATCGTCTGCCAAGTCTTTTGCTTTCGTAGTGAGTGATTTTCATGAGCAAGTAGTGTATTATAGTGTAGTGTATTATAGTGATGTGTGTATTATAGTGATGTGTTATAGTGATGTAGTGTATTATAGTGATGTGGTGTATTATAGTGATGTGTATTATAGTGATGTATTGTATGGTCTCTTAACGTGCTAGTGACACCCCTGCTTTTCATTGGGGGGATGTTGCATCGTCTGCCAAGTCTTTTGCTTTCGTAGTGAGTGATTTTCATGTGCATGTAGTGTATTATAGTGTAGTGTATTATAGTGATGTGTGTATTATAGTGATGTGTTATAGTGATGTAGTGTACTACATTGATGTAGTGTATTATAGTGATGTGGTGTATTATAGTGATGTGTATTATAGTGATGTGTTACAGTGATGTAGTGTATTATAGTGATGTGGTGTATTATAGTGATGTGTATTATAGTGATGTAGTGTATTATAGTCATGTAGTGTACTACATTGATGTAGTGTATTATAGTGATGTGGTGTATATTATAGTGATGTGGTGTATATTATAGTGATGTGGTATGTATTATAGTGTAGTGTATTGTAGTGATGTAGTGTATATTATAGTGATGTGGTGTGTATTGTAGTGTAGTGTATTAAAGTGATGTAGTGTATTATGGTGATGTAGTGTATATTATAGTGATGTGGTTTGTATTATAGTGATGTAGTGTATTATAGTGATGTAGTGTGTATTATAGTGATATGGTGTGTATTATAGTGATGTAGTGTGTATTATAGTGATGTGGTGTGTATTATAGTGATGTGGTGTATTATAGTGATGTGGTGTATTATAGTGATGTGTTGTGTATTATAGTGTAGTGTATATTATAGTGATGTGGTGTATATTATAGTGTAGTGTATATTATAGTGATGTACTGTATTATAGTGATGTAGTGTATTATAGTGATGTGATGTATATTATAGTGATGTAGTGTATTATACTGATGTTGTGTATTATAGTGATGTGTATTATAGTGATGTTGTGTATTATAGTGATGTGTATTATAGTGATGTGTATTATAGTGATATGCATTATAGTGATGTGTGTGTATTATAGTGCTGTTGTGTTTTATAGTGATGTAGTGTATTATAGTGATGTAGTGTATTATAGTGATATGCATTATAGTGATGTGGTGTGTATTATAGTGATGTTGTGTATATTGTAGTGATGTAGTGTATTATAGTGATGTAGTGTGTTATAGTGATATGCATTATAGTGATGTGGTGTGTATTATATTGATATGTATATTACAGTGATGTAGTGTATTATAGTGATGTAGTGTATTATAGTGATGTAGTGTATTATAGTGATAAGAAAATAAGAAAGAAGGAACATTACAACAGGTCTACTGACCCATGTGGAGCAGGTCCATTTCCCCCCGGATTAGACCAATGAGCCCCCCCCCCCCAGATTAGCCGAATGACCCACCCAGTCTGGTCCTCCACTCAAGGAAGGAGCACGGCACCAGACCCAGCAGCACAAGCTAGTCAGGTCCAACTCACACCCACCCACACCCACTCAAGTATTTATCTAACCTATTTTTAAAATTACACAACATTTTAGCCTGGAACTGTACTCGGGAGTTTGTTCCACTCATCCACAACACTATTACCAAACCAGTGCTTTCCTATATCCTTCCTGAATCTTAATTTTTTCAACTTGAAACCATTGCTGTGAGTCCTGTCTTGGCTGGAAATTTTCAGAACGCTATTTACATCCCCTTTATTTATTCCTGTTTTCCATTTATACACCTCGATCATATCTCCCCTAATTCTACGCCTCTCGAGAGGGTGCAGATTCAGGGCCCTCAGTCTATCCTCATAGGGAAGATTTCTGATACATGGGATCATCTTTGTTATCCTCCTCTGTACGTTTTCCAGAGCATTATATCCATTCTGCAATACGGTGACCAGAACTGAGCAGCATAGTCTAAATGAGGCCTAACCAAGGATATATAGAGTTGAAGAACAACCTGAGGACTCCTATTATTTATACTTCTAGATATGAAGCCAAGAATTCTGTTAGCTTTATTGCAAATGCTAACGCACTGTTGTCTTGGTTTTAAATTACTGCTAACCAGAACTCCTAAATACTTTTCGCAATCAGTAGTATTAAGATCTACATTATTTAGTTTATATGTGGCATGGTTATTTACCTGTCCAACATTTAGAACTTTGCATTTGTTAATATTAAACTGCATCTGCCACTTCTCCAACCATTGCGTCAGTCTATTCAAATCATCCTGGAGTACTCTAGCATCCTCATTAGAATAAATTGGATGGCCTATTTTGGTGTCATCAGCAAATTTGCTTATGTCGCTATTTATTCCCTCATCTATGTCGTTTATGTAAATTGTGAACAACAAGGGGCCCAACATTGACCCCTGAGGAGCACTGCTTGTGACGTGCCTCCATTCTGATTTCTCCCCATTTATGCAAACTCTCTGCTGTCTATTTGTCAGCCATGCCTCTACCCAGGAAAAAATTTCTCCTCCTATTCCGTGTGCCTTAAGTTTCCTCAGTAGCCTCTGGTGTGGAACTCTATAGAAAGCCTTACTGAAGTCCATATACAAAATATCATATTCATTGCCATGATCTACTTCCTCAAACACCTTAGTGAAAAAAATTAGTAAATTCGTAAGACAGGAACGCCCCTTTGTAAAACCGTGTTGAGATTCATTAATCAATCTGTGCCTGTCAAGATGGCTACGAATTGCTTTGGCAATTATTGATTCCATAAATTTTCCCACTATGGAGGTTAGGCTTATTGGTCTATAGTTCGAAGCCAAGGACCTGTCACCTGCCTTGTAAATAGGTATTACATTTGCCATTTTCCACTTATCAGGCACTATGCCAGTTTGTAGTGATATGTTAAAAAGATTAGCCAAAGGTATGCTAAGTTCCTCTTTACATTCCTTTAACACCCTTGCAAACAGTTCATCAGGACCTGGGGATTTGTTAGGTTTTAGTTTCTCTATTTGTCTGAGGACCATGTCACTAATTACTGCAATCGTACATAGTTTATTATCATCCTGTTCTACATAATCTATTATTTCAGGAAAATCACTAGTATTTTCCTGGGTGAAAACTGAGAAAAAGCAGGTATTTAGAATTTCACACATATCCTTATCACTGTCAGTGATCTGACCAGAGTTACTCTTAAGTGGGCCAATCTTGTCCCTAATCTTACTTCTGTATACCTGAGAGAACCCTTTTGGGTTAATCTTTGAATCCCTTGCGACCTTAGCCTAATAATCCCTTTTTGCTTTTCTTATTCCTTTCTTTATTTCTCTCTTTAATTGAATATATTGATTTCTTAAATGCCCATCCCCTCTTTTGATACGCCTGTATATGCCTCTCTTTTGACCAATGAGATGTTTTAATCTATTGTTCATCCATTTGGGATCATTTTTGTTAGATCTAATTTCCCTACTTGGAACAAAAGTTGTCTGGGCAGCTAGAACTATGCTCTGAAAAACGTCATATTGACAACCAAGATCACCTACCTGACCCATAGTCAGGACATCCCAATTTAGCCCACCCAGGTAATTTTTCAGTCCCGTGAAGTCGGCCAAGCGAAAATCTGGGACAGAGATTTGATTGCAGTTATCTGGGTAATTCTATGATATATTAAAACTAAGTGATTTGTGATCACTTTTCCAAAGCTCATCATTAACCTCAAGATTACTAATTAGTGAATCTTTGTTGGCAAAAACCAAGTCAAGCAGATCCTGAACCGTATCAAGAAAGTAACTAGACTCAAGATTTCCTGTCGTATTGTTCCAATCAATTTGTCTAAAGTTAAAATCTCCCATTATCACAACATTTTCATATCTAGATGCCTTATGAATTTCGTCCCATAACAGTTTACTGCACTCCCTATCAAGGTTTGGGGGCCTATAAATCACACCCAAAATTAATTTGTCATGTCCCTCGAGAAACTGTAGCCAAACAGATTCTGTGTTCGATGTTTCTAATCTTATATCATGTCTAAGACAACAATTTAAATTTTCTCTGACATACATCGCCACACCACCACCCTTCCTGTTGACCCTATCAGTGTGGAACAGTTTATAACCCTGTATGTTGCATTCAGAAGGCATTTCTCTATCTTTCAGGTTGAACCAGGTCTCTGTTATACCAATAATATCTATATTACCTATACTTGCAAGTAATCTTAGCTCATCTATCTTATTTCTTAGACTCCTACTATTTGTATACTAAACTTTAATGGAGCCAGTCACTCGTTGCCCTCTACTATCCCTCTTTGTTTGTTGATCAATTGATTTGCCATTACTAGCAACTTTATTTTGAATATTGTCTTTTAAACATATCCCTGAGGTATCCCGGTAATAACTGCTGTTTTTAACCCTAATGCTGCAGCCTGATTGTTTCCCACAAACACCCATACCTCTATAATCTATCAGTTTAAATTCCTAGACAAGTCATCAATTACCCTCTCAATTAAATTGGCTAATGCAACCACTCCATCCCCAGAGAGATGAACCCCATCCCTTGCATACATATCACGTTTGCCAAAGAATAGGTCCCAGTTATCAATGAATGGGATTGCAAGTTCCTTGCAGTACCTGTCTAGCCAGCAATTTATACCAATTGCCCTAGACATCCATTCATTGCCCACTCCCTTTCTAGGCAAGATGCTACATATGACTGGGATCCCTCCCTTAGACCTAACTACTTCTATGGCTGACCTGTACTTATCCAGCAGCTCCTCTCTCCTGCCCTTCCCAAAGTCATTACCCCCAGCACTAAGACAGATAATGGGCTTGATCCCATTACCTGCCATAATATTATCCAACCTGCTGACTATGTCACCAACACCAGCTCCAGGAAGACACACTCTCTGTCTGACCTTTCTGTCTCTGTTACAAAACGCACGGTCCATATATCTTACCTGAGATGTGATGTGATGTGATGTTTGTGGTGTTACTATAGCCTGAGACAGAACAAAAACATCGGAGTATAATTTAGGTTGTTGCAGACACAAACATGTGAGACCCGGAACAGGAACCCTGGTTATCCCTGAGACCACGTATATCCGACTGTAAATATGCCATGACTGGCTCATGGAGCTAATATTTTGCAGGTGACTACGAACCAGGAGGATCACCAGAGTCAACTTGTGGAAGTGATCGGAAAGTAATGGGGATTGAAACATTGTGTTGACGTGATGAAAAGTGCGGAGGGTTAGAATGTGAAGTGTCAGGAATGTGGAGCAGTGTCCATCATAGCTGTCGTCCCCCTGAAGTGTCAGGGGTGTGGAGCAGTGTCTATCATAGTTGCCGTCCCCCTGAAGTGTCAGGGGTGTGGAGCAGTGTCTATCATAGTTGCCGTCCCCCTGAAGTGTCAGGGGTGTGGAGCAGTGTCCATCATAGTTGTCGTCCCCCTGAAGTGTCAGGGGTGTGGAGCAGTGTCTATCATAGTTGCCGTCCCCCTGAAGTGTCAGGGGTGGGGAGCAGTGTCTATCATAGCTGTTGCCTCCCTGAAGTGTCAGGAATGTGGAGCAGTGTCCATCATAGTTGTCGTCCCCCTGAAGTGTCAGGGGTGTGAAGCAGTGTCCATCATAGTTGTCGTCCCCCTGAGGTGTCAGGGGTGTGGAGCAGTGCCCACCATAGTTGTCGTCCCCCTGAAGTGTCAGGGGTGTGGAGCAGTGTCCATAACAGTTATCGTCCCCCTGAAGTGTCAGGGGTGTGGAGCAGTGTCTATCATAGTTGTCGTCCCCCTGAAGTGTCAGGGGTGTGGAGCAGTGTCCATCATAGTTGTCGTCCCCCTGAAGTGTCAGGGGTGTGGAGCAGAGTCCATCATAGTTGTCGTCCCCCTGAAGTGTCAGGGGTGTGGAGCAGTGTCTATCATAGTTGTCGTCCCCCTGAAGTGTCAGGGGTGTGGAGTAGTGTCCATCATAGTTGTCGTCCCCCTGAAGTGTCAGGGTTGTGGAGCAGTGTCCATCATAGTTGTCGTCTCCCTGATAAGCATGGTCATGGCTTCCACAGTATCAGATGAGAGAGAAGTCTGAGAGAACTTGACAACTGAGGGAGAAGACGTAGTATATAAGCCACTTCTCCGCACTTATGCTGTAAGACTGCCATCCCCACGAGCCCCTTTGAGGCGGGATAGATGGCAGACCAGAGGCCTAGCTTCTCCCTACGAGCCCCGTGAGGGCGGGGGATGTGGCTAGGCCTGGGGACAGTTGGTCCCAAAGATGAGGGGGTAGTTGTACCTCCTCCCATGGGAGACTTAGGTCTAGGGATACTCCCCAGATAGGGAGCCAAGGCCGGGTCACCATTACTTGGAAAAGACCCGGGCCGGGAGAATATCGGCGAATAAGAAAAAAAAAAAACTTATGCTGTATTCTTTTCAAGACTGATGGACTGACTACATCAACGCAAGGCTGAGGGATTGATTGCCTCAAACTCCTCCTGTTCTTCACTATTCTCCTCTGTATGGACTGATGAAGCCACAATATGGCGAGCGTTTCCTCATCAAGGATACCCAAATGTTGCACATATGTTTAATTGATCAAAATGTCGGTTCTCTGAACCATTCATCTACATGACGCCATTTTGAGTATAATGTTCAGAGACAATTTAAGACACCAAAAATACTGTAAAATAATCTTCACAGTTCACTGTATATTAAGTACACATTGTATTTCTTAATTCATAAAGAGACATAACATACTTTTATAGTATTATGAGTATTTAATGTAACTCATTGTTAGTTGATTCTTGTAGTAACACAAGCATGGAAAATGAGCAGTTTTATAGCCTAAAGAAACCCAAGAATCAGGTAAAAGAGCAGTGCCTGATCAGCCGGGCTGTTGGACTACGTGCAGCCAGCAGTAATAATCTGGTTGATCAGGCCCTGATCCACCGCAAGGCCTGGTCACGGACCGGGCCGCAGGGGCTGTTGACGATTAGAACGACCTCTAGGTATACTCCAGGCGTACACCAGGTTTACTCCAGGTGTGCTCCTGGTGTGCTCCAGGTGCAATCCAAGTATACTCCTGGTATACTCCAGGTGTACTCCAGGTGCACTCCTGGTATACTCCAAGTGTACTCCAGGTATACTTCTGGTAAACGTCAGGTATATTCCAGGTATATGCCAGGTATATTCCAGGTATACTCCTGGTATACACCAGGTATATTCCAGGCATACGCCAGGTATATGCCAGGTATACGCCAGGTATACGCAAGGTACACGCCAGGTATACGCCAGGTATACGCCAGGTATACGCCAGGTATACGTTAGGTATACGCCAGGTATACGTCAGGTATACGCCAGGTATACGCCAGGTATACGCCAGGTATACGCCAGGTATACGCCAGGTATACGCCAGGTATACGCCAGGTATACGCCAGGTACACGCCAGGTATACGCCAGGTATACGCCAGGTATACGCCAGGTACACGCCAGGTATACGCCAGGTATACGCCAGGTATACGCCAGGTATACGCCAGGTATACGTCAGGTACACGCCAGGTATACGCCAGGTATACACCAGGTATACGTCAGGTATACGCCAGGTATACGCCAGGTATACGTCAGGTATACGCCAGGTATACGTCAGGTATGCGCCAGGTATACGCCAGGTATACGCCAGGTATACGCCAGGTATACGCCAGGTATACGCCAGGTACACGCCAGGTATACGCCAGGTATACGCCAGGTATACGTCAGGTATACGCCAGGTATACGCCAGGTATACGTCAGGTATACGCCAGGTATACGTCAAGTATGCGCCAGGTATACGCCAGGTACACGCCAGGTATACGCCAGGTATATGGCAGGTATACGCCAGGTACACGCCAGGTACACGGCAGGTATACGTCAGGTATACGCCAGATACACGCCAGGTATACGCCAGGTATACGTTAGGTATACGCCAGGTACACGCCAGGTATACGCCAGGTATACGCCAGGTATACGCCAGGTACACGGCAGGTACACGCCAGGTATACGTCAGGTATACGTCAGGTACACGCCAGGTACACGCCAGGTATACGCCAGGTATACGCCAGGTACACGCCAGGTATACGCCAGGTATACGACAGGTATACGCCAGGTACACGCCAGGTACACGTCAAGTATACGTCAGGTATACGCCAGGTATACGCCAGGTACACGTCAGGTATACGCCAGGTATACGCCAGGTACACGCCAGGTATACGCCAGGTATACGCCAGGTATACGCCAGGTACACGCCAGGCATACGCCAGGTATACGCCAGGTACACGTCAGGTATACGCCAGGTATACGCCAGGTACACGCGGCTGTCTTCAAGACTCCTGGCTGTCTTCAAGTGGCTGTCTTCCAGACCCATGGCTGTCTTCAACACCCCTGGCTGCCTTCCAGACCCCCAGCAGTCTTCCAGACCCATGGCTGTCTTCCAGACCCATGGCTGTCTTCCAGACAGCAGGCTGTCTTCAAGACCCCTGGCTGTCTTCCAGACCCATTGCTGTTTTCAACACCACTGGCTGTCTTCAAGACCACTTGCTATCTTCAAAACCCCTGGCTGTCTTTAAGACCCATGGCTATCTTCAAGACCCCTGGCTGTCTTCAAGACCACTGGCTGTTTTCAAGACCCCTGGCTGTCTTCAAGAACCATGGCTGTTTTCAAGACCCCTAGCTGTCTTCATGACCCCTGGCCGTCTTCAAGACCTCTGGCTGTCTTGAAGACCCCTGTGTGTCTTCAAGACCCCTGGCTGTCTTCAAGACCCCTGGCTGTCTTCAAGACCCCTGGCTGTCTTCAAGACCACTGGCTGTCTTCAAGACCCCTGGCTGTCTTCAAGACCCCTGGCTGTCTTCAAGACCCCTGGCTGTCTTCAAGACCCCTGGCTGTCTTCAAGACCCCTGGCTGTCTTCAAGACCCCTGGCTGTCTTCAAGACCCCTGGCTGTCTTCAAGACCCCTGGCTGTCTTCAAGACCCCTGGCTGTCTTCAAGACCCCTTACTGTCTTCAAGACCCCTGGCTGTCTTCAAGACCCCTGGCTGTCTTCAAGACCCCTGGCTGTCTTCAAGACCCCTGGCTGTCTTCAAGACCCCTGGCTGTCTTCAAGACCCCTGGCTGTCTTCAAGACCCCTGGCTGTCTTCAAGACCCCTGGCTGTCTTCAAGACCCCTGGCTGTCTTCAAGACCCCTGGCTGTCTTCAAGACCCCTGGCTGTCTTCAAGACCCCTGGCTGTCTTCAAGACCCCTGGCTGTCTTCAAGACCCCTGGCTGTCTTCAAGACCCCTGGCTGTCTTCAAGACCCCTGGCTGTCTTCAAGACCCTGGCTGTCTTCAAGACCCCTGGGTGTCTTCAAGACCCTGGCTGTCTTCAAGACCCCTGGGTGTCTTCAAGACCCCTGGCTGTCTTCAAGACCCCTGGCTGTCTTCAAGACCCCTGGCTGTCTTCAAGACCCCTGGCTGTCTTCAAGACCCCTGGCTGTCTTCAAGACCCCTGGCTGTCTTCAAGACCTCCAGCTTTCTTCAAGACTCCTGGCTGTCTTCAAGACTCCTGGCTGTCTTCAAGACTCCTGGCTGTCTTCAAGACTCCTGGCTGTCTTCAAGACTCCTGGCTGTCTTCAAGACTCCTGGCTGTCTTCAAAACCCTGGCTGTCTTCAAGACTCCTGGCTGTCTTCAAGACTCCTGGCTGTCTTCAAGACTCCTGGCTGTCTTCAAAACCCTGGCTGTCTTCAAGACTCCTGGCTGTCTTCAAGACTCCTGATTGTCCTGGCTGTCTTCAAGATCCCTGGCTGTCTTCAAGACCCCTGGCTGTCTTCAAGATCCCTGGCTGTCTTCAAGACCCCTGGCTGTCTTCAAGACCCCTGGCTGTCTTCAAGACCCCTGGCTGTCTTCAAGAACCCTGGCTGTCTTCAAGATCACTGACTGTCTTCAAGACTCCTGGCTGTCTTCAAGACTCCTGGCTGTCTTCAAGACCCCTGGCTGTCTTCAAGACCCCTGGCTATCTTCAAGACCCCTGGCTGTCTTCAAGACCCCTGGCTGTCTTCAAGACCCCTGGCTGTCTTCAAGACCCCTGGCTGTCTTCAAGACCCCTGGCTGTCTTCAAGACCCCTGGCTGTCTTCAAGACTCCTGGCTGTCTTCAAGACCCCTGGCTGTCTTCAAGACCCCTGGCTGTCTTCAAGACCCCTGGCTGTCTTCAAGACCTATGGCTGTCTTCAAGACTCCTGGCTGTCTTCAAGACCCCTGGCTGTCTTCAAGACCCCTGGCTGTCTTCAAGACTCCTGGCTGTCTTCAAGATCCCTGGCTGTCTTCAAGACCCCTGGCTGTCTTCAAGACCCCTGGCTGTCTTCAAGACCCCTGGCTGTCTTCAAGACCCCTGGCTGTCTTCAAGACCCCTGGCTGTCTTCAAGACCCCTGGCTGTCTTCAAGACCCCTGGCTGTCTTCAAGACCCCTGGCTGTCTTCAAGACTCCTGGCTGTCTTCAAGACCCCTGGCTGTCTTCAAGACCCCTGGCTGTCTTCAAGACCCCTGGCTGTCTTCAAGACCCCTGGCTGTCTTCAAGACTCCTGGCTGTCTTCAAGACCCCTGGCTGTCTTCAAGACCCCTGGCTGTCTTCAAGACCCCTGGCTGTCTTCAAGACCCCTGGCTGTCTTCAAGACCCCTGGCTGTCTTCAAGACCCCTGGCTGTCTTCAAGACCCCTGGCTGTCTTCAAGACCCCTGGCTGTCTTCAAGACCCCTGGCTGTCTTCAAGACTCCTGGCTGTCTTCAAGACCCCTGGCTGTCTTCAAGACCCCTGGCTGTCTTCAAGACCCCTGGCTGTCTTCAAGACCCCTGGCTGTCTTCAAGACCCCTGGCTGTCTTCAAGACCCCTGGCTGTCTTCAAGACCCCTGGCTGTCTTCAAGACCCTGGCTATCTTCAAGACCCCTGGCTGTCTTCAAGACCCCTGGCTGTCTTCAAGACCCCTGGCTGTCTTCAAGACCCCTGGCTGTCTTCAAGACCCCTGGCTGTCTTCAAGACCCCTGGCTGTCTTCAAGACCCCTGGCTGTCTTCAAGACCCCTGGCTGTCTTCAAGACCCCTGGCTGTCTTCAAGACCCCTGGCTGTCTTCAAGACCCCTGGCTGTCTTCAAGACCCCTGGCTGTCTTCAAGACCCCTGGCTGTCTTCAAGAACCCTGGCTGTCTTCAAGACCCCTTGCTGTCTTCAAGACCCCTGACTTTCTTCAAGACCCCTGGCTGTTTTCAAGACCCCTGGCTATCTTCAAGACCCCTGGCTGTCTTCAGACCCCTGGCTGTCTTCAAGACCCCTGGCTGTCTTCAAGACCCCTGGCTGTCTTCAAGACCCCTGGCTGTCTTCAAGACCCCTGGCTGTCTTCAAGACCCCTGGCTGTCTTCAAGACCCCTGGCTGTCTTCAAGACCCCTGGCTGTCTTCAAGACCCCTGGCTGTCTTCAAGACCCCTGGCTGTCTTCAAGACCCCTGGCTGTCTTCAAGACCCCTGGCTGTCTTCAAGACCCCTGGCTGTCTTCAAGACCCCTGGCTGTCTTCAAGACCCCTGGCTGTCTTCAAGACCCCTGGCTGTCTTCAAGACCCCTGGCTGTCTTCAAGACCCCTGGCTGTCTTCAAGACCCCTGGCTGTCTTCAAGACCCCTGGCTGTCTTCAAGACCCCTGGCTGTCTTCAAGACCCCTGGCTGTCTTCAAGACCACTGGCTGTCTTCAAGACCCCTGGCTGTCTTCAAGACCCCTGGCTGTCTTCAAGACCCCTGGCTGTCTTCAAGACCCCTGGCTGTCTTCAAGACCCCTGGCTGTCTTCAAGACCCCTGGCTGTCTTCAAGACCCCTGGCTGTCTTCAAGACTCCTGGCTGTCTTCAAGACTCCTGGCTGTCTTCAAGACCCCTGGCTGTCTTCAAGACCCCTGGCTGTCTTCAAGACCCCTGGCTGTCTTCAAGACCCCTGGCTGTCTTCAAGACCCCTGGGTGTCTTCAAGACCCCTGGCTGTCCTTAAGTCCCATGACTATTTTCAAGACTCCTTTCTGTTTTCAAGACCCCTGGCTGTCTTCAAGACCCATGACTGTCTTCAAGGCAACTGGCTGTCATTAATTAAGACCCATGACTGTTTTCAAGACCTCAGGCTGTCTTCAAGACCACCTGGCTGTCTTCAAGACCCCTGGCTGTCTTCAGGACCCACTGGCTGTCTTCAAGACCCCTGGCTGTCTTCAAGACCCCTGGCTGTCTTCAAGACCCCTGGCTGTCTTCAAGACCACTGGCTGTCTTCAAGACCCCTGGCTGTCTTCAAGACCCCTGGCTGTCTTCAAGACTCCTGGCTGTCTTCAAGACCCCTGGCTGTCTTCAAGAATCCTGGCTGTCTTCAAGACCCCTGGCTGTCTTCAAGACCCCTGGCTGTCATCAAGACTCCTTCCTGGCTGTCTTCAAGACTCCTGGCTGTCTTCAAGACCCCGGCTGTCTTCAAGACCCCCGGCTGTCTTCAAGACCCCTGGCTGTCTTCAAGACCCCTGGCTGTCTTCAAGACCCCTGGCTGTCTTCAAGACCCCTGGCTGTCTTCAAGACCCCTGGCTGTCTTCAAGACCCCTGGCTGTCTTCAAGACCCCTGGCTGTCTTCAAGACCCCTGGCTGTTTTCAAGACCCCTGGCTGTCTTCAAGACCCCTGGCTGTCTTCAAGACCCCTGGCTGTCTTCAAGACCCCTGGCTGTCTTCAAGACCCCTGGCTGTCTTCAAGACTCCTGGCTGTCTTCAAGACCCCTGGCTGTCTTCAAGACCCCTGGCTGTCTTCAAAACCCCTGGCTGCCTTCAACATTCCTGGCTGTCTTCAAGATTCCTGGCTGTCTTCAAGACCCCTGGCTGTCTTCAAGACCCCTGGCTGTCTTCAAGACCCCTGGCTGTCTTCAAGATTCCTGGCTGTCTTCAAGACCCCTGGCTGTCTTCAAGACCCCTGGCTGTCTTCAAGACCCCTGGCTGTCTTCAAGACCCCTGGCTGTCTTCAAGACCCCTGGCTGTCTTCAAGACCCCTGGCTGTCTTCAAGACCCCTGGCTGTCTTCAAGACTCCTGGCTGTCTTCAAGACTCCTGGCTGTCTTCAAGACCCCTGGCTGTCTTCAAGACCCCTGGCTGTCTTCAAGACCCTGGCTGTCTTCAAGACCCCTGGCTGTCTTCAAGACCCCTGGCTGTCTTCAAGACCCCTGGCTGTCTTCAAGACCCCTGGCTGTCTTCAAGACTCCTGGCTGTCTTCAAGACCCCTGGCTGTCTTCAAGACCCCTGGCTGTCTTCAAGACCCTGGCTGTCTTCAAGACCCCTGGCTGTCTTCAAGACCCCTGGCTGTCTTCAAGACCCCTGGCTGTCTTCAAGACTCCTGGCTGTCTTCAAGACCCCTGGCTGTCTTCAAGACTCCTGGCTGTCTTCAAGACCCCTGGCTGTCTTCAAGACCCCTGTCTGTCTTCAAGATCCCTGGCTGTCTTCAAGACCCCTGGCTGTCTTCAAGAATCCTGGCTGTCTTCAAGACCCCTGGCTGTCTTCAAGACCCCAGGCTGTCTTCAAGAATCCTGGCTTTCTTCAAGAATCCTGGCTGCCTTCAAGACACCTGGCTGTCTTCAAGACTCCTGGCTGTCTTCAAGACCCCTTCTGTCTTCAAGACCCCAGGCTGTCTTCAAGAATTCTGGCTGTCTTCATAAATCCTGGCTGTCTTCAAGACTCCTGGCAGTCTTCAAGACCCCTGGCTGTCTTCAAGACCACTGGCTGTCTTCAAGACCCCTGGCTGTCTTCAAGACCCCTGGCTGTCTTCAAGACCCTGGCTGTCTTCAAGACCCCTGGCTGTCTTCAAGAGCCCTGGCTGTCTTCAAGACTCCTGGCTGTCTTCAAGACCCCCGGCTGTCTTCAAGACCCTGGCTGTCTTCAAGACTCCTGGCTGTCTTCAAGACCCCTGGCTGTCTTCAAGACTCCTGGCTGTCTTCAAGACCCCTGGCTGTCTTCAAGACCCCTGGCTGTCTTCAAGACTCCTGGCTGTCTTCAAGACTCCTGGCTGTCTTCAAGACCCCTGGCTGTCTTCAAGACCCCTGGCTGTCTTCAAGACCCCTGGCTGTCTTCAAGACCCCTTGCAGTCTTCAAAACCCCTGGCTGTCTTCAAGACTCCTGACTGTCTTCAAGACTCCTGGCTGTCTTCAAGACTCCTGACTGTCTTCAAGACTCCTGGCTGTCTTCAAGACCCCTGGCTGTCTTCAAGATCCCTTGCTGTCTTCAATACCCCTGGCTGTCTTCAAGATCCCTGGCTGTCTTCAAGACCCCTGGCTGTCTTCAAGACTCCTGACTGTCTTCAAGACTCCTGGCTGTCTTCAAGACCCCTGGCTGTCTTCAAGACCCCTGGCTGTCTTCAAGACCCCTGGCTGTCTTCAAGACTCCTGGCTGTCTTCAAGACCCCTGGCTGTCTTCAAGACCCCTGGCTGTCTTCAAGACCCCTGGCTGTCTTCAAGACCCCTGGCTGTCTTCAAGACTCCTGGCTGTCTTCAAGACCCCTGGCTGTCTTCAAGACTCCTGGCTGTCTTCAAGACCCCTGGCTGTCTTCAAGACCCCTGGCTGTCTTCAAGACCCCTGGCTGTCTTCAAGACTCCTGGCTGTCTTCAAGACCCCTGGCTGTCTTCAAGACCCCTGGCTGTCTTCAAGACCCCTGGCTGTCTTCAAGACCCCTGGCTGTCTTCAAGACCCCTGGCTGTCTTCAAGACCCCTGGCTGTCTTCAAGACCACTGGCTGTCTTCAAGACCCCTGGCTGTCTTCAAGACCCCTGGCTGTCTTCAAGACCACTGGCTGTCTTCAAGACCACTGGCTGTCTTCAAGACCCCTGGCTGTCTTCAAGACCACTGGCTGTCTTCAAGACCCCTGGCTGTCTTCAAGACCCCTGGCTGTCTTCAAGACTCCTGGCTGTCTTCAAGACCCCTGGCTGTCTTCAAGACCACTGGCTGTTTTCAAGACGTCGTCAAGACCCCTGGCTGTCTTCAAGACCCCTGGCTGTCTTCAAGACCCCTGGCTGTCTTCAAGACTCCTGTCTCTCTTCAAGACCCCTGGCTGTCTTCAAGACCCTTGGCTGTCTTCAAGACCTCTGGCTGTATTCAATGCTCCTTGCTGTCTTCAAGACCCATGGCTGTCTTCAAGTCTCCTGGCTGTCTTTAAGACCCCTGGCTGTCAAGACCCATGGCTGTCTTCAAGACCCCTGGCTGTCTTCAAGACTCTTGGCTGTCTTCCAGAGCCCTGGCTGTCTTCAAGACCCAAGTCTTTCTTCAAGACCACTGACTGTCTTCAAGACCACTGGCTGTCTTCAAGACCACTGGCTGTCTTCAAGACCCCTGGCTTTCTTCAAGACCCTGGCTGTCTTCAAGACCCCTGGTTGTCTTCAAGACCCCTGGTTGTCTTCAAGACCCCTGGCTGTCTTCAAGACCCCTGGCTGTCTTCAAGACTCCTGGCTGTCTTCAAGACCCTGGCTGTCTTCAAGACCCCTGGCTGTCTTCAAGACTCCTGGCTGTCTTCAAGACTCCTGGCTGTCTTCTAGACTCCTGGCTGTCTTCAAAGATTCCTGGCTGTCTTCAAGACCCCTGGCTGTCTTCAAGACCCCTGGCTGTCTTCAAGACTCCTGGATTGTCTTCAAGACCCCTGGCTGTCTTCAAGACTCCTGGCTGTCTTCAAGATCCTGGCTGTCTTCAAGTCTCCTGACTGTCTTCAAGACCCTGGCTGTCTTCAAGACCCCTGACTGTCTTCAAGACCCCTGGCTGTCTTCAAGACCCCTGTCTGTCTTCAATGATTCCTGGTGTGTCTTCAAGACACCTGGCTGTTTTCAAGACCCCTGGCTGTCTTCAAGACCCCTGACTGTCTTCAAGCCTCATGACTGTCTTCAAGACTCCTGGCTTTCTTCAAGACTCCTGACTGTCTTCAAGACTCCTGACTGTCTTCAAGACTCCTGGCTGTCTTCAAGACCGCTGAGTGTCTTCAAACCCCTGGATGTCTTCATGACACCTGGCTGTCTTCAAGACCTCTGGCTGTCTTCAAGACCTATGGCTGTCTTCAAGACTCCTAACTGTCTTCAAGATCCCTGGCTGTCTTCAAGACCCCTGGCTGTCTTCAAGACCCCTGGCTGTCTTCAAGACCCCTGGCTGTCTTCAAGACTCCTGGCTGTCTTCAAGACCCCTGGCTGTCTTCAAGACCCCTGGCTGTCTTCAAGACCCCTGGCTGTCTTCAAGACCCCTGGCTGTCTTCAAGACCCCTGGCTGTCTTCAAGACCCCTGGCTGTCTTCAAGACCCCTGGCTGTCTTCAAGACCCCTGGCTGTCTTCAAGACCCCTGGCTGTCTTCAAGACCCCTGGCTGTCTTCAAGACCCCTGGCTGTCTTCAAGACCCCTGGCTGTCTTCAAGACCCCTGGCTGTCTTCAAGACCCCTGTCTGTCTTCAAGACCCCTGGCTGTCTTTAAGACCTTTTGCTGTCTTCAAGACCCCTGTCTGTCTTCAAGACTCCTGGCTGTCTTCAAGACCCCTGGCTGTCTTCAAGACTCCTGGCTGTCTTCAAGACTCCTGGCTGTCTTCAAGACCCCTGGCTGTCTTCAAGACCCTTGGCTGTCTTCAAGACCCTTGGCTGACTTCAAGACTTATGGCTGTGTTCAAAACCCCTGGCTGTCTTCAAGACCCCTGGCTGTCTTCAAGACCCCTGGCTGTCTTCAAGACCCCTGGCAGTCTTCAAGACCCCTGGCTGTCTTCAAGACCCCTGGCTGTCTTCAAGACCCCTGGCTGTCTTCAAGACCCCTGGCTGTCTTCAAGACTCCTGGCTGTCTTCAAGACCCCTGGCTGTCTTCAAGACCCCTGGCTGTCTTCAAGACCCCTGGCTGTCTTCAAGACCCCTGGCTGTCTTCAAGACCCATGGCTGTCTTCAAGACCGCTGGCTGTGTTCAAGACCCCTGGCTGTCTTCAAGACCACTGGCTGTCATCAAGATGCCCTGGCTGTCTTCAAGACCCCTGGCAGCCTTCAAGAACCCTGGCTGTCTTCAAGACTCTTGGCTGTCGTCGAGAACCCTGGCTGTCTTCAAGACCCCTTTCTGTATTCAAGACGCCCTGGCTGTCTTCAAGACCCCTGGCAGCCTTCAAGAACCCTGGCTGTCTTCAAGACCCCTGGCTGTCTTCAAGACCCCTGGCTGTCTTCAAGACCCTGGCTGTCTTCAAGACCCCTGGCTGTCTTCAAGACCCCTGGCTGTCTTCAAGACCCCTGGCTGTCTTCAAGACCCCTGGCTGTCTTCAAGACCCCTGGCTGTCTTCAAGACCCCTGGCTGTCTTCAAGACCCCTGGCTGTCTTCAAGACCCCTGGCTGTCTTCAAGACCCCTGGCTGTCTTCAAGACCCCTGGCTGTCTTCAAGACCCCTGGCTGTCTTCAAGACCCCTGGCTGTCTTCAAGACCCCTGGTTGTCTTCAAGACCCTGGCTGTCTTCAAGACCCCTGGCTGTCTTCAAGACCCCTGGCTGTCTTCAAGACTCCTGGCTTTCTTCAAGACCCCTGGATGTCTTCAAGACTCCTGGTTGTCTTCAAGACTCCTGGCTGTCTTCAAGACTCCCGGTTGTCTCCAAGACCCCTGGTTGTCTTCAAGACCCCTGGCTGTCTTCAAGACTCCTGGCTGTCTTCTAGACCCCTGGCTGTCTTCAAGACCCCTGGCTGTCTTCAAGACCCCTGGCTGTCTTCAAGTCCCCTGGCTGTCTTCAAGACCCCTGGTTGTCTTCAAGACCCCTGACTGTCTTCAAGACTCCTGGCTGTCTTCAAGATCCCTGGTTGTCTTCAAGAATCTTGCTGTCTTCAAGACCCCTGACTGTCTTCAAGACCCCTGACTGTCTTCAAGACCCCTGACTGTCTTCAAGACCCCTGGCTGTCTTCAAGACCCCTGGCTGTCTTCAAGACCCCTGGCTGTCTTCAAGACCCCTGGCTGTCTTCAAGACCCCTGGCTGTCTTCAAGACCCCTGGCTGTCTTCAAGACCCCTGGCTGTCTTCAAGACCCCTGGCTGTCTTCAAGACCCTGGCTATCTTCAAGACCCCTGGCTGTCTTCAAGACCCCTGGCTGTCTTCAAGACCCCTGGCTGTCTTCAAGACCCCTGGCTGTCTTCAAGACTCCTGGCTGTCTTCAAGACTCCTGGCTGTCTTCAAGACTCCTGGCTGTCTTCAAGACCGCTGAGTGTCTTCAAACCCCTGGATGTCTTCATGACACCTGGCTGTCTTCAAGACCTCTGGCTGTCTTCAAGACCTATGGCTGTCTTCAAGACCCCTACCTGTCTTCAAGACCTACGGCTGTCTTCAAGTCACCTGACTGTCTTCAAGACTCCTGACTGTCTTCAAGACCCCTGGTTGTCTTCAAGACACCTGGCTGTCTTGAAGACCCTCGAGTGTCTTTAAGACCCCTGGCTGTCTTCAAGACCCCTGTCTGTCTTCAAGACTCCTGGCCGTGTTCAAGATCCCTGGCTGTCTTCAAGACCCATGGCTGTGTTCAAGACCCCTGACTGTCTTCAAGACTCCTGACTGTCTTCAAGACCCCTGGTTGTCTTCAAGACCCCTGAGTGTCTTCGAGACCCCTGGCTGTCTTCAAGACCCCTGAGTGTCTTCGAGACCCCTGGCTGTCTTCAAGACCCCTGGCTGTCTTCAAGACCCCTGGCTGTCTTCAAGACCCCTGGCTGTCTTCAAGACCCCTGGCTGTCTTCAAGACTCCTGGCTGTCTTCAAGACCCCTGGCTGTCTTCAAGACCCCTGGCTGTCTTCAAGACCCCTGGCTGTCTTCAAGACCCCTGGCTGTCTTCAAGACCCCTGACTGTCTTCAAGACCCCTGACTGTCTTCAAGACCCCTGGCTGTCTTCAAGACCTCTGGCTGTCTTCAAACCCCTTGGCTGTCTTCAAGACCCCTGGCTGTCTTCAAGACCCCGGCTGTCTTCAAGACCCCTGGCTGTCTTCAAGATCCCTGACTGTCTTCAAGACCCCTGGCTGTCTTCAAGACCCCTGGCTGTCTTCAAGACCCTTGACTGTCTTCAAAACCTCTAACTGTCTTCAAGACCCCTGACTGTCTTCAAAGACCCCTGGCTGTCTTCAAGACCCCTGACTGTCTTCGAGACCCCTGGCTGTCTTCAAGACCCCTGGCTGTCTTCAAGACCCCTGACTGTCTTCAAGACCCCTGACTGTCTTCAAGACCCCTGGCTGTCTTCAAGACCCCTGGCTGTCTTCAAGACCCCTGGCTGTCTTCAAGACCCCTGGCTGTCTTCAAGACCCTTTGACTGTCTTCAAGACCCCTGGTTGTCTTCAGGACGCCTTGTTGTCTTCAAGACCCCTGGCTGTCTTCAAGACCCCTGGCTGTCTTCAAGACCCTGGCTGTCTTCAAGACCCCTGGCTGTCTTCAAGACCCCTGGCTGTCTACACGACCCGGGCTGTCTTCAAGACCCTTGGCTGTCTTCAAGACCCCTGGCTGTCTTCAAGACCCCTGGCTGTCTTCAAGACACCTGGCTGTCTTCAAGACCCCTGGCTGTCTTCAAGACCCCTGACTGTCTTCAAGACCCCTGACTGTGTTCAAGATCCCTGACTGTCTTGAAGACCTCTGACTGTCTTCAAGACCTCTGGCTGTCTTCAAGACCCCTGGCTGTCTTCAAGACCCCTGGCTGTCTTCAAGACCCCTGGCTGTCTTCAAGACTCCTGGCTGTCTTCAAGACCCCTGGCTGTCTTCAAGACCCCTGGCTGTCTTCAAGACCCCTGGCTGTCTTCAAGACCCCTGGCTGTCTTCAAGACCCCTGGCTGTCTTCAAGACCCCTGGCTGTCTTCAAGACCCCTGGTTGTCTTCAAGACCCCTGGCTGTCTTCAAGACTCCTGGCTGTCTTCAAGACCCCTGGCTGTCTTCAAGACTCCTGGCTGTCTTCAAGACCCCTGGCTGTCTTCAAGACCACTGGCTGTCTTCAAGACCCCTGGTTGTCTTCAAGACCCAAGAC